>NC_051176.1:296946989-297101305 GCF_013339695.2 Rhipicephalus sanguineus | reverse complement strand
GTGAAAACCATTTTGGGTGGCGGCGCATAAAATTCTGGGTGACCGGTTTGTACTCGCGACGACGGTCGCGCCTTTGTTCCCTCCCATCCACCAGGCCACTGAAATTATAAGGAGGCACTGCCCTAACTCATCATGTCTGAATGTACTCTTGTGTGCAATTTTCGTCACTGGTAATGGCCTACACAATGTATAGGTATCCATTCTAATAATGGCTACAGCAACAGGCTTTAACTACTGATCAGCGTTGCGGAATGGGTGCTCGATTCCCTTCCAATTCCATTCCGGGGAATTAGAACTTGCCGCCATCCTTCAATTCCGCGGAATGAAAAAACATAGCCCGTTCCCACTCCGGAATGTCGGGCAGTTCAATTCCATTCCTGTAATTCCTCAACGTAGGAAAGGCATCTTGATGGTTTAAGTTAAGAATGAACGCCCCTTAAAGCTGATCTCATGAGATGCATTAAGATTAAGAACTGCAAAAGTACGTGGCCGTGGTTACGTGGGCTCTCCTGCTTCGGCTGGCTTCCCGAACCAATGCTTTCAAAAGTTTATTCTCTCTCTCTCTCTGTACGGAGGGGGAGGGCACACAATTCATCGTGTATGACCGAGTTTTGGGCAAAGGCACCCCTGTATCTAGACAGGAGGGACAGTATTGCAAAAGGGTGGGGGTTATGAGGTGAGACGGCGTGCAAGCTGGCATATGAAAGCTTCAGTGAACACAAGCATTGTGCCAGCGTCAATATGCATCAAAACTTAGAGAAGCGCTTTTTGGAATATGTGTCTAAGTTGCCGAAAGTGACAGAAGCAAAAACAAAGAAGTGAAGGGTAGGGAGACAGCAGGCGGCTGGGGCGCCGCCGAGGGAAAAAAAATCACAAGGCGGTGGGGAGGGGGGGTATGCCGCCACCGTAGTTCCGCACGACGAATACTGACGGCATAAAACCGCGGTTTTGCGCGAAGAATAGAGACAAACTTCAGAGCAACACATTCTATATAAGGACAGAATTGCAGTAGGTGCATCGCTTATAAATGTACTGTGCTTGTAATCAGCCAAGCCATTTTAAAAATACTGCTTTATTGTTAAATTCGAGGCTCTGATTTACTAATGTTTGAAGTTTAAAAAACAGCACATAGATGAAAACGTGCTCCATTTTCGGAAAAAGACATAATTCCATTCCAATTCCGTTCCTGCAAGCGTTGTCCTCATTCCATTCCCGTTCCATTCCGGGACCGCGAAAATATGGACTGATTCCAGAATCATTCCAATTCCGGAGTGGCAACTCCGCAACACTGCTACTGATACAGTAATACCTCGTTAACTCGAAGTAGTAAAAACCAGAAAAAATTTAGAGATAAGCAGATTTTCGAGATAAAATATGGACTGATTCCAGAATCATTCCAATTCCGGAGTGGCAACTCCGCAACACTGCTACTGATACAGTAATACCTCGTTAACTCGAAGTAGTAAAAACCAGAAAAAATTTAGAGATAAGCAGATTTTCGAGATAAGCAAAGTTGCGCAAATTCCACTGAGAAGTCCAGCTCTATCTAAAAACGTTATCACTAATGACCAGTTTCTTAACAAGAGCGCCTAACTCACTCTTTGTAAAGGTTTTAAAGAAAAACAATGACATACCAGAGCCATCAACCAGCTGTGCTTTTCGGCACTGCCTTTTTATTTAGTGCAGAAAGAACGATTAAGGCTGGTCTGCCTCTTAGTAACAGTTGCACCTAGCAAAGCTTTCTCGAGTTGCTTAACACATCGCACGTGACAATCGTCCTCACCAATGCACTCAATTTATTTTGCATCAAGCGAAGCATGTTTCTTGTTTTGGCTGATGTCGTCACCCCTTGAGTAGCTGCATCGACACTGCCGCGATCACCGTGCGTGACGCCACGTTGTTTCGCTTAAGAAAATTGCAGGTGAGATCGGTAAAGCCCACCGCTAAGTCCAGAGAATCGACCTTCTGTGTCAATGTTGTGACTGGAAGGGGCTCCTCTCGCACGATGCAACCACACAATCAGCGCTGTTTTGATGTCCGGAAACTTCCGAGCCTCGAATCCGCTTTTTTGATTGGGGCTACCTTTCTTTGCAGCATCAGTGACTTGCTTTGCTTTGGCGGCGTTATCCTCACCACATCGCACGGACGACGAAAAAATCCGGGCAACGTGCCTTGCATAAATAAAATAGTGAAGTCGCATCTCTGACGGTAAACAAAACGACGTGTACGAACCATGTTATATTGCAGGGTCTGCCTATGTGCACGTCTATAGCACAGTGATGCAGAACTATCCATGGTACTATCGATACTATCGATAGCTGAGTCGCTATCGAGCTATCGATGGTAAAAAATACTACCGATAGCGCTATCGATAGTAAATTTGATGGTACTACCGATAGCATAAAATCAACAGCGCGAACTCATTGCACAATAAACTTGGTTCCCTGCGTGCATGGTGGAGCCGAAGGAGCAGGCTGAAGGGCAAGAAAGTTGACATGCTTGTGTTCTTCACCAGAGTGCTTTGCTGACACATTATCATAAAGTCAAACTGTTCTGCTGTAGCGGAAATGAAGCTGTTACATGTGGTGGAACTGCGCGGCTTCAAATTTATATTGCATTTTATGATTTCAAAATAAAAAGAAATATGAAGAATTAAGTTTGTTAATTGTAAGGTGTAACTGGTTGCTTTTGGATATGAATTTATTGGTGGACATATTCTGCCATTTTTACTGTGGAAATAATTTATTTCTCTCACCAGAAATTGCTTGTGAATTAAGGGACCGACAACTGGCCAGAACGGTTGATTAGATTCTGGTAGAATGAAAAGGCCGTGAATATAGTGACAGATTCCAGAATACTTTTCGCGATCTGAGTAGGATTTATATTTTTTAATCGCGTTTAAAAGTAACAAAAAACGGTATGTCGCGCAGCCTAGCGCGAGCGCCATGAACCAGACGTATGCAGTCTTAAGCACTTGTTGTACGTAGTCTAATGCTTTACCACGCACCAGAACGAGGGCTGAAATTTGAATATGTATGTTATTGTCGATTCCCGTTTGTTTCTTAGTAAAAGAAGTAAAGCAATGCGATGTGGCGCTGCTTTCGTGGCTTCCGTGAAACGGAGGCTGCGGCGCATGCGCGCGGCGTCCGGCGGCGTTTTCCCGCGTAGCTCTACTCTCGTCTGCTCTCGTCGTATCGGACTTTTGAAGAGTAGCACGCGAGTTTGCGCTGCTGCTCGCAAAATGCCATCGACTACTGTTCTGTGCAGGATTGCTACCACTTCATGAACAGCACTGCTGGTGTATCCTACCACTTGTTTCGTTTTCGAAGGCTTAGCTTGGCTTGGCTTGACTAAAATGTGATAAGCGACCTGTGTACGGCCAAAGTACTTCTATAAGAAGCCCCAGAAAACGCTATAGCTATTGTAAAATAATTTAATAGGCTAGAAAGCAGTAGTCGCGGCACCGCAAGCTTTGCAAACGTAACATTGCCTTTTCATACTTAGGACATAACTTGTCACCACTGCTGGCGTATAATCGCTATCGCGCTCACCTCTCACTGTTTGCAGCATGTGATATTAAGACTGCATAATCGCTGCAGATCGAAAAACTCTGATTACAAATGTTTTACGGCGTTCTCCGCGTTACCACTCCGTGATTAGAAGCTCTGACCGGTAAGCTTACCATTGCACTCAAGAAAACGGGTACCACAAAAGTGGTTGTCGGTCCCTTTAAGCGAAGCTGACAGTATGCTATCGCAAATATTTTGGCAATATATGGCCGGCCAGCAACAGCATCATTATACACACCACTATCGATAATATTGCCACGTGGTTGTAACGGTGAAGAATGCTGCAGCAAGACTGTGAAATATGGAGCTCTTTATTTGGGCGAACTTGTGCCCAGAATATCAAAACTCAAAATACAAGCTATACATGCTGCATGCCACTGATAGCGGTGAGAACAGTCGTCGGCCGTCGAGTAATCTGATCACCGGTGGAACGCGTCGTCTTTTTACATCAGTCACTGAACCTTCCAGTGTTATCGCTGGTGCTCGCGTAAGCTCTCAATTAAACTTGACTATTTGCGTCCGGAGCATAACCTTAAAAGAATGATCTCAAACAAACCAAAATACACCAAACGAAGCAATAAACACGCGTCGCAGTAATATCGCTAGTAATATCAACGATGGTATGCCGATTTCACTATCGATAGTTTGTTTACACTATCAATAGTTTAAAAAAAACTATCGATGCTATCGTTAGTCAAAATTTACTGATAGTTCTGCATCACTACTATAGCATCACATGACGTGACACAGGGTTGCTTGACAAAGTTGTTATGCCACTAGGTTCCAACTTCACATTCGGAAACAGTGTCAGCTTTGTCGTAAGTGCGCAGCCTCGCGCGAACCTTGTGAAATGTATGACATTTTGCCGCTAGTGGTTCATGAAAAGGTTCGGCGGCGAAGTTTTTGTTTCACTCTCAGTCCAGATTTCGAGATAACCAAAAGTGGGCATGGAAATACTTCGAGATAAAGGGCAATAAATACATTGCACCTATGGGAAATCGCTCGGTACCGCGGAAATTTCGACCTTCGCCGATTTTTTCGAGATATGCCAGTTCGAGTTAACGAGGTATTACTGTATATGCCACCGCAAGCTTTGGTAGCAATGCTGCAAGCTTTCCTTACCTTGCCTTTATTACAGCAAAACTTTTTGTCACTAACTGGCTTTTGGTTTAATATTAAAAGGGGAAAACATGACAAGCCTCATGAGAGTCCAGTGTGGAAAAGAAGAGAGGCACATGATGGGGAACAGACCAAGAAAAAAAGCAAGGCCCCATGCATCTAAAAACCCAGCCACAAGACACAAGATTTGCACCAAGCAAGATGCACAAAAAGAGACGACATCTGCCCAACAGGCCCACAGAGCAGCAGCCTTTTGGTCTACGGGAGGCAGCCATACATTGTCAAATGAGAGAATGCGAACAGCTCATTTTACTGTCAATGCCACAAGCCGTACCAGAGCAGAAAGTCTTCTAGATTTGAAAACAACGTGCCAATAAATTTTGCAATATTTCTAAACGCAGTAAACCAGCAGTCAGCCACTCAAACACATAAATAAGGGCAATAAAAGTTACGCCTGCACATAAACTTTTTATGTGGTTAACAACCATGGGACTATACGTTCACGTCAGCATGCCTACGATAATGTCACGAGCTTCAATTTGCATGCTTCCCACCAATAGTGTGCTTCTTGGCACAGTCATCAAAGGAAACCATAACCTACGATCCTTTTATGACCACCTGATATAAACTTACACTTGCTTGTGCTTAGATCGAATTCACAAAAACATGCTGTCACGACACCGCCATGATAAACAATTCTGGCAGCAGGTGACAAATAATAAAAAGTTTCTTGTGCAGTACTCCTTTTAAAGAAACAATCATAACTGACAAAAATGCATAAAATCAAGAAGGCTTACGCTACTACTGTATCATACAGGCTCTTTTCCTAAGTACCTACACGGGGTTGTTAAATAAATGTATCAAACTTCAGTGTTCAAAAAAGTGATACCTTTAAAGAATAGTACTGCAAGGCCACAAATCTGAATCCCCAGCATTTGTGACATCACTGTTGCTCATCCCCAGTTTAGAATTCTTGAGGCTTCCACTAATTAGTATGAATATTCAGAAGTAAAAAAAGCATAGCTAATAACAAAGAATATTGAGCTGCTAACATAACCAAAAGTATTAAACAGAGCAACTGTTCCAGATTCAATTTTTCTAGGTAAATGCTTATTTTAAAATTACTAGTAGTTTATTCTTAAAACTTGTCTTCAGGATACTGTAGCAGAACTTAGTATGAAGGCAGTGCAGCCGAGATTGCACATTTCTACAATCTAATGCTTGGGAGGCTTGTGAACTTCCAGCTTAGACACAACTGACTTGAACTGTCCAAATGGCCACCAGTGCCAACAGCAGAACAGATGACAGGCATTAACACTCAGTTTTTTTTTCTTTAATAGCAATGGCAATGAAGGGAATACAGTATAACTGATTTAATATGGGCAAACTTGTGTCCCGAATACAAACAGTGATAGCAAAGTTGCATGCAACCACCACATTTCTGTGATGCTGAATTCGCACAGGACAATGACCAGGAAATTTAGCCAACGAATTTACGATCACAGTGTACATCCTACACCTTGTTAGCTCAATGTTCACACTTTCAACATACAGTAACAAGCCTCTTGGCAGGCATCTCAGTACAGGCCATTAACAGATATAACTTGTGTTACCTTATTGCAATAAGTGCTTATTTTAAGGACATGAATTCTTGAGTGCTCAAACATTTGCCATGCACTTGATTATTCTTAGGTTCCTCTTACAGCACTGGGTGCATTCAAATACGGGACAGATAAATGGTTTACATATACAGTAGGCTTTTGATAACTCAAACTCGACAGAACACCAGGATTTTGCTTGAATTATCAGTTCTCATAAATATAACCAGGAGCAACATACCAATTTGTGTTGTAATGAAACTTACACAAATACACGCAGTATTTTCTCATGCGTAACCTGCCCCTGCATATAAGCCTCACCCCTAACTACAAAGTGAGGAAAAATAAAATTTAAAGTGATCCCCATGTATTCCCGTGAAGCCAACTTGAGCACAGAAATTCGCGTATAGCCCGCACCATGACTCCAGCCCAGAATTTTTTGTACATTTTGAGCAGCTTTACACGAGAAAAATACGATACGTGCCAACCTTGAAATTCAGGAGATTTGTAAAACAGGAGGAGGTGGGGGGTATGCACCACAATAAAACTGGTGGGGGGGGGGGGGGGGGATATGCACCATAATAAAACTGGCGTGCGATTTTAATTATTCTTTCTCAGGGCTGCAGCAATGTCACAAGACAGCGCTGAACAATTGCCAGTAGTATTTCTAGATGTCAGTGCAATCATACTGTAACACGTTATTAGACGGTGCATGCACGTGTGTGTAATTAAGGGATAAAGTGTGCTGCGTCCCAGGTCAGCTAAAAGCATCCCACACTCCCCTCAATCTTAGAATGCTTTTCTGCATGACACCAGAGCATTGCGGCGAAAGTGACTTACAGGGTTATAGCAACTTTGAAGAAAAAAATTCAAGGGTTTTTAAGGACTTTCAAGCACCTAACGAAGAATTTTCAAGGACTTGAAACAATACATGTTGAGACCGTAGAAAAAAACGGAAACACCAGCTTTTACAGCATGAAGTGCATCTTTCATTGCACAGAAGCCAAAGCAAGCACTTTTTCATAAAGTAAATAGCTAACTAAAGGAGTTTTCACAGTTCCTTTCTTCACTCATATTTTGTTGACTGCAAGTTTTATGGCATTACACTGTTTTCCGCAGGTTTCAGTATTCTACTGTTAGTTTGCTTAAACTGATTCAACTCACAATATAGATGTATTGGGTGAGCATGCACGCACACACACAAAATGTGCATCGCCAGCCTTAGAATCTTTTTCTACTTACACGAATATAAAGATGACATAATTGCCATTAATACAGTTAAACCTGCCTATAACGAACCTTCATACAACAAATTCCTTGATATTACGAAGTTTTTGTATTCCTTGCTGTTACTCCATAAAAGCACATGTATCTGCGACCTCTATGTAACAAAGTGGCAGCAGGAGGCACAAATGATATAATTTTCACCGCCGACAATGTAGGGATATTGCCACGAATTTTGTCATTTTGGTACGAGCAGGAGCAGCATGCATCTTCTGCGGTTTCCCTGCCAATGAGAGCGCGAAGCGGCGGCAGCGCGCATGGCGTGCTTGAAGCCCCGGCGACTGCGAGGCGAGAGCGAGCGCTTGTTTGAGCATGCGGGTGTGCGCGAGGCGGGCAGGCGAGGCCTGCGCTCCTTGAGCCGGCTTTCTTGTCGCCGCTGGTGCGTGCACAAGCGTGCTCCCCCCCCACCTCCCTTCCTTCCTTCAAACCTCAACCAGTGCCACCACGCCGGCTTTCTTTAAAAAAAAAAAGAAAGAAAGAAAATCGGCTTTTGTGTTGGCAATGCCACTCATCAGTTGTTGCAGTAGTCTCTGAACTGCACTTCATTAACGTGACACCAGGTGACGCCACAAAAAAAAAAAAAAATCCTTGCTCCGTGTCGTTACGCTTCGAGTTCGTGCTGCATATGTGGGGCTGCGCCGCATATGAAGTTTGCTGTTCGTTTTCAACGCCGAGCACGCGTGCGTGGTTTCACTGCACACGCATGGAGCAGCCCCTGATGACGTGCAGCTTTTGCAATTTTTTTTTAATGCCGACAACTGTGTCGTCACTACTGAGATGTCAGATTAGGCGCTGGTAGAAACTGTCCGCGACCACGGTGACGACAGATCCCTGGAGGTCGAGTTGTCACTGTCATCATGCGCTTTGCCATCGTGCACCGCGCCGTGGGTTCGCGAGACCGTGGCCTCCGAGATTGGCTCGGGCAACACGACGACACGTTGCCGGAGCCAATCTCGGAGGCCACGGCTAGACGATGACAGAGCAGCGTTGTATTGATGTCCGACGAACGTTCAGTATTGCCATCCCTCACAAACAAGCAATAGAGCAAAATAACGCAGTTTTTTGCCACTAAATAAATGTTTTGGGTGAACTCTTCCTTCAATTCCCCTTGTGTTTAATTTATGCGTTTCTTTTCCAAATATTCATGCTGAAACTGGATATAATGAAAACCTGTTTATAGCAAATTTTGGGGAGAAATTTGTCAATTTCGTTATATCCAGGTTTAACTGTATAGCACAAAAATGCAGAAAAGAAGCACAGACACGACAACAAGGGCAGCACTTCCAACTTACTTTGTGTCATTTTAGGGGCAATTATGTCACATAGCAAGTACCAACTAGGCCATGAACACGTTCACCTGATGAGTATCGGTGCACACACTCCCACATTTACAAAGGGGTCGGACACCCTTCCCTCCCCACTGCCACAAAATAAAATCCTCGTTAACCCTCTGATCAAAAGTAGCCTCGTGTGAATATAACTTTCTAGGCTCAAGGTGAATGTCAATTAGTGTCAAATAATTTTGAAGTGAATTCGAATAGTAGCAGGATTTGAATAGTAGTAGGATGCAAATAATATGTGGAAAAATACTTTAAGTTTTAAAATTTCTCATACTTAGGCAATATAAGATGCTAATAAAAAAAAAATTACTGAAGTGCGGAAGTGTGGCTTCAAGCTGGTACGGATTTCCACTGAGAAGGTGGTTTCACAGCACAGCAGTCTCGTGGTGCAGTGAAACCATCTTTAAGGCAGGCTAACATTTGGTAGAATGCCTATTCATTCTTTCTAAGTACTTTCAAATTTTAAATTGTCATGGCGAATTCAACAATGTCATGGTGAATTCAACAACTGTAATATGTGCTCGATTATTCACACAGAACTATCCAAAAATCAACAGTTAAATATTGGCTCAACAAAAGTGTATTGACAAAATTCAAGGACATTTAAGGACCTACAACAATTTCAGGGTATTCAAGGCCTTGAAAATGCAATTATAAAATTCCAGGGTTTTCAAGGGTTTGAAGGACCGCTACGAACCCTGACTTAAGAACCATTCCGCACGCAATCAAAACCATACCGTCTAACGTTTTCTTTTTTCCCCTTCCTGAATCAACATGGGATTGTTAGCACACATATTTTCCGGCAAGGACAAGCAAAAAGTATGAATTAACTGAATTGATGCAATGGCACTGTTTGAATTAGGCGGCTTTAAAATACACTGGAAACATATTGGGCCAATCAAAAATTTGTAATTTGTTTGAATTAACCGAAAGTTTCAGTTATCAGAGTTTGAATTATCATGAGTCTATTGTAATTGTGTTTAGCCAGTGTAGCAAACATGAAGATTACACCGCAATGTTACCACCACGTGGATTGACGCATCTGAAGGGAGGAGGGGGCAAGTGATTTCTCTATCGGTAAAAAGTTGGAGTTTTGTTTGTGAGAATTTTGTTGTGTGTTTGCACTGCAAACGAAAATAAACTTGTACCTTACATAAATGGAACTTGACCAAATGAAGGGAGACGTACATGTACTTTGAAACAAGGTGCAGCCCTACAAAGTGTACACAAGGCCAATAAGTGCTCTAAACAAAGCATGGGGTTTTAACAAAGTCATTTAATCTAATCAAAAACTAGAACACTTCATTTTCAATGTTTCAGTGGAAACCGAAAAGATAATGAAAGGTGCTGTAACAAAGCAATCCAAACATAGATCGCAGCTGAAGTTGCACTGCAAGGCATTCTGCTTATGTGGTTCCCGCTCACTCTACTCTGGGATCAAGCAAAATTACAGTAAGTGGCCAGGGTTATGAATCACATGTGCCACTATTCTCCTTTCAACAACACAGCTGCCAGAGAGCGACACAAGCTGCTGCTTGGTGTGCCCTATCCCATTACAAGTGCAGGGACTGGGGCAGGATACAATAGCAAGGAGGGAGGAGAGGTGTGGCTGTGGAGTAGAAGCCACAAGAAGTGTACAGACTATACAAGGCGCCGAGAGGTCCTCCCCGTGCCCGAGTGTCAGAGCTGAGCCAGTGACACACGCGCCGGCACCGGACTGCACCCTGAAGCGAGCCAGCTGTGAGCTGCCATGTCACGCAACTAGACAATGCACAGCACTCACCTGGGGCTGGTGTGGGCAGGGCTGCAGCACCTAGGGAGTCGCCACTGGCCCCACCCACTTGTGAAGTTGGCGACCGCCGTTGGTCCACGTTGGCATTCTGCATGCACGCAAAAACAGCAGTCACCATGGGCTATTAGGATGCACTAATGTTGAGTAGCTGGTTGTCATAATGAAAGTTCATAACGTTCAGAACACCTGAATCGAAACAATGTTAAACAAGAGAAAAATGCGACTCTGATATGTCCTATTTAGGTATCTAAGAAACAGATTATTTTTGATGATCTCCCAGATAGAAGCAAATGTTAGATACATAGAGCTTCCAACAAGGTCAAAAAAGTCACTCATTAGGCTACCCAAACTGCAGTAACCCTCACTTATACGACTGACTGAAGCCATTTCAGCGCATCTTCTGGGGCAGCTAGAACCTCATTTTGGAGCAGCAAATAAACCTTTTGGAGCAGTTACCAGTCCTACATTTCTGCATGCTAATAATTATGCCTCTAAGCTGAAGCAGTTGTGCCACACTAAGCAAAATAAACACAGACATGCAAGTTTATGATATCCCAGAAAATGAAAATAACCTACCGCTGACAGCTGCTGACAGCTACAACTTTCGTTAGTATCATGAGCACCGGTCACTTAACATTTTCCCGCAATACACTGAATATTTCTAATCAAAAGACGCTTTTCCTGACACTCCAGGTGCAGTAATAGAAGTGCAAGGTGTCCAAATTTTTCTGTGACTTTTTTTCCAATCGAAATGAACTATTCTGATGATGTTTGTGCTTTTAGTACAACCTAGGCATTCATTGTGTGACGAAGTACCTGCTGTCATGCTCCATAGGCACAATTGTTAGGCTCCTGTTTCGTGGGCAGTTAATAAAATACAAGGTTATTAAACCCACTGGTCATTCATGCCCAAAATCTTCCCTGTGCTCTGCATAATTTGCTGTAATGGAAGGCTTCATATTTCATTTTGACAAGCTATTTAGCATAAACTTTTTTCGCTGCAGTCGAGAAGCAGGGCCGAGACACTAGCATACTGTGGCTCCGTGCTTTCTCAGCAAAATTTCACAGGCAACTGCAGAGGGCGAAACTGTTGATAAATACTGATGGTCGTATAGTATTAAAATTTAGGCCCCCTGCACAAGCTCTTCTAGAAGTCAACTGCACTAGTACTACCAATTTTTGCCATAAAACAAAAAAAACGAAGTGGTCTCTTCAAGCACATACAGATACTTCTCACTGCAATTCTTGAAATATAGCTGGATGCTAGCACTGAGTTCTCTCATTCCTATCGCACATTAGTGGCACTTTGCACTCGGCACTACAAGGGTCATCCAAATGAACCAGGATGTGGTCAAATATGTCCTTACCCTTAGAGCATTTTCGCCATACATGTACGGCATCACCTAACAGGCATCAAAGGGTTTTCATCGTACATGTACGGCATAGCCTGTATGTTTAAAACATGTGCCTTTTTCGATCATTTCTCTTGCTTGACATGTGCTGCCATATTTTGGGAATACGTGGAATTCTTTTTATGCTCCGGTGTCTCTCTGTTGTATTTTTTTTTTTTTTTGCTTCCCAGAGCGGCGCGCCGGCCATCAATTGCCCATCCGAGCGTGTTTGTGGTGCAACTGGTTTAAAACATGTGCCTTTTTCAATGATTTCTCTTGGCATGTGCTGCCACGCTTTTTTTCATGCGCCAATGTCTCTCTGTTTTTTTTCTTTCCGAAGCGGTGCGGCAGCTTTCACTTGCGCATCAGAACGCGCGCACCGTCGGTTTTGTCCTTTGGGTGGTTATCGTTTCTCGCGCCCGCAAAGCTGATGGCTGTCTGGTTTCTAATCTCTCAAAGGGTGACCACTTGTACTCTCTCGTTTATTGCACTCCGGGGCGCAATTACATCTATTTCCGTGCGGCGCTAAATTACACAAACGCCGCCGCCGTGGTTGAGTTTCCTGTTTTGGGGAGCGCAAGCATTTTTTACCGGAAAAGTACTCTGGTGTGCTTATTTTTGTATGTCTGTGAGCTATGTTTAATACAATGCATAATTTTTATTTCGAAAAAATCTTATGTTTTTTTTTCAGGATTTTGCTTGATGTTACTACGAATAAACCATGTGTATGTAACAACAAAAATGATCGTTTTGGCACTTCACGGTCATTCAAAAAAAGTTTTAGACAATTTTTTTCTTAAATAGAATCGTCTGAAGAATTTGTTTCAGCAATAAAAAAATTACACATTTTTGTACTGCATTTCGTGAAAAAATCCGACCCTCAAAGGAGTTAAGGAGATTCTCATTACATTAAGAAAAATTACTGGAAGTTGTTCAGTATATTACAAATTAATCAGGGTAGAATGAACAAGGTTTACTGAAAGCTTTTCACACAACAAAACAAAAACAAATGCACATCACATCACATTCTTAGAGAACACTCTACTAGCCAAAACTGCTTTTTAGTTCAGGTGTACACTTAACAGTTCAAGGAATTCTGAGACCCTGTTTCTGGCCTCTGGAATGAATGACAAGTTACGTGAACAAAAACTACTAACCAATTTGGCCTGCAACTGCTGCATGAATTCTGGGTTAGGTTCACTCATAAATGGTGTTTCACTGAAGGGAAGGCAAAATCTGAAAGAAAAAAAAAGAATGCCACTGAAAACAGCTGCGACAGACAAGACTATTACAAAACATTCACACAAGGCCATACTTACTCTCCAATCTTCTGAATGTCACCCCCTTTACCAGTATACAAAGTAAGACAGCCTTTCCAAAGGGAAGCATATCTAGAAAAAAAAAGAAACATTTTCACAAAGAAGCACTTAGGCTCTGAATGTTAAACATCAACACAAACAGCTTTGCAAACGTAGTAAAATCACATACAACAGAATCACGTGGCATACTCTCAATGTGAAGTAACTTGCAGCAACTACAAATTCTGACCAACTTCATTTTCTTGGTCTTGCAGATGCGCACCAAAAGCATGTGTGTTTAAAAATACTCACAGGGTTCCTTATGTATTTGCCTTTGACGACTCGAAGGCACGAGCAATCCGGCACACCATAATTGAGCATCATTTTGCAAAATAGCGACGTAGCCAGTACGCATCTGTAAGGTACTGCATGCAGCTACAGAGCTGCACACCGTGCTGATGCTATGGCTGATGATAATGAATTATGGCTGAGCCCTTTGTAATGGGTAGTTAGCTTTAAACCACGTGCTTGTTCCGCAATTCACATGGTGTGACACCTGGTGTGGTTCTACGCTTCTGCCACACAATATTACATCTGTTAGCGTGACTCCTCGATCAACATTGCACCTGTATAGGGTCTTTTTCCAGAGAAGTTTAAAGTGCTGGCATGGCTTTGTGGCAGAATGCTCAACTGCCACGCCAAGTGCCTAGGTTCGATTCAGGCTCGAATTCTGGTTTTTCTTTTTCATTATGTGTGAGGTCAGGTGAATTTTTAATAATAATATCAGGGGTTTAACATCCCAAAACCATGATATGATTATGAGAGATGCCGTAATGGAGGGCTCCGGAAATTTCGACCACCTGAAGTTCTTCAACGTGCACCTAAACGTACACAGGCCTCAAACATTTTCACCTCCATCGAAAATTGCAGCTGCCGCGTCAGGTGAGTTTTTGTACCCCATGCTGCGCTTTTCATCCTATGAAACACTTGGAGGGGTACTGACACCTCGAAGGCGAGTTTACTCTGCATACATATCTCCTGTATACAGAGACGGCTCTGAGCAAGTGTGAAGCTCAGCAAATGCTGATATTTTATTTTGATATTAAGGTAAATTATCCCATGTTGCACCTACAAATATCGACACTAGCTTGACTTCAGGCTACGGTACTAATTCTGGTGACTTCAGGCTAGTTCTCACGACATCAGGTACCAAAACTTCAAAAATGGCCGCTTGTGCGTCACCAATGGAGCCACAGTGCGGAGTGGCCGTGGAAATGTCACGATATCTTGCTCAAGTGCGTGATGAGAAGCTCATACCGTGTTGTGATGTCAGGCTACCAAAGGAACCGAAACTAGCTTTTAAAAGCATACTGTAATTACTTTTTCAGGGCGCACTCACGCTTAGCAGCTCTTTCTAAGCTGTTGAGGGCTTGGCCTTTCATTTGACGCAAGAAAATGACAACTGAAAATTTTCGTGTCAGTACCCCTTTAAGGCTTTCACCTTAAAAACAGCAGCTAGAATATTCTCCTTAAATCACATGAACCTTAAGTTTGTTCAGTTTTTTATCCCAGCCCCCTCACCTTGAAAAGTTTCTTAAAACAAAGAAAATGAAAGAGCTTTCTGAAGGCCCAGTTTCCGTATGATCGACAAGGTTTTAGAATGCAAAAATGACAGCACAGAAGAAATAGGTCAGACACCAGACAGTTCATCTTTCTTCATTTATGCCTTTTTTTTTTTGCACTCTTAAAATCTTGTCAAAATGAAGCATCTATTACCATTACATTTATATTACACATTGCCTTCATTAAAAAAAGAAATTAGCTAAGGCAGTGACTACATGCCATATCCACCTCTTATACGATGTCAATTGCTCTTGAAACTGCATGAAATTTCAACAATATTAACACAATTAACATAAGTTTGACTTAGCCTGTTGTGTTAAAACAGAGAATGAAAAGCAACCATGAAATGTGTTTCAAATAGCATCTGAATGATGTAAAATAGAATTACGTATCCATGTATTTTCTATAAAAGGAACACACTCCTAATACTTACCTAGTGATGTTACGCCTCAGATATGCGTAATGTTTGCTTTTTGATCGACAATGTACACAAGTTTGAACCTACACACCAGTTCAAGATGGCTGGCCCTTTGGCAAGTGGTTCAACTTTGGCCGGGTGGCTGAATCGGGTGACAGACAGACAAACAGACAGACAAACCAAAATTTCTGCATTTTAAGTTCCCCAAGAAAGACTATCGTCTTTAAAAACTAGGATGCAGCATCAACCTTGCCATTCGTCACACCATACACTATGTTCGTCCTCAAGTTCGTGTTTATGCAAAGCAGTTTGACAGTATCGAATATGAAGGGACTGTACATGGAGGTGCTGCTTCTGCCATCTAGTGGCATTAAAAAATTATCTTCTGCAAACGTAAACTACCAGTCAGAAGTCAAGAAAAGCAAATTGGGTTAGTTGGTACACAACGCAGGTTGAATATAGCACACGTTTAGGCAGGGACAAAGCAAGCAAGGCAAAACAAGCACTTGTGTCATCTTGCTTACTCCATCACTGTCCAAGGGTGAGTTATTCCACTTACCAGTCTGAAATAAGGATCGCCGTGAAAAGTAAGTATGTCCCCAAACTGTTTTCTAGCCTCGGGAGAATGTAGAGAGCGAAGACTTAACTTTTCATAACACTTAAGTAGAATTTTGACGCAAGTAAAAACAATTGCAGGCCACATAAACAAAACAAAAAATCTAAGAAGAAAAAGAATAGCATAAGTAAGAAAAAAATACTACTACAATATACCATATATATACGTGCAATGCCTGCACCCATGTAAAAGCCGCACCCAGAGCTTTGTTAAAAAGTTCCCCCAAAAATATATTTTAAAAAATAATGGCAGCTTCCCACTAGTGGTACCAAGTAGGGATGGTAAAATCGATGAACAATTAATCGATTAAAGGTCCTCAATCAATCGATTAATCGCTGTCGATTTCTGCCTTTCGATTAATCGAATTAATCGATTAAAACTATTCGATCAATCGATTACGGCACCCCCCACTCCCGCTCCCAACCTCGCCCCTTGGCCGGAGCGCATGACTTCGAGGCGCAGATGCCGTGCACATCGCCTCTCTTTCACTTCTTTCACTACAGTGCATACTTCTGCACTAGCAGAACGAGCCCGGAGCTGGCGGTGGCCATACCCCATAGAGAAAGATATGAACTCGCCCTGATCTCCGTCCAACTCCAAGCACTCCCCCAATGCTTCAAGCCCGGGCAAGGAGGCAGCTCCACCCCATCGAGGAAGAAATGAAGTTGGCCGCTTCTCTCCGTCTCACAGTCTACTGCTGCTACTGCGTTCACCTCCTCTCCCTTAAGCTAATTGAGCGTCGACTGAGGATTAGTGATGCAGGACTATCGATAAATTGACTATCGATAGCACCGATAGTTTTCTTTAAACTATCGATAGCGCAAACAAACTATCGATAGTACTACTATCGACAAACTATCGATTGTGCAATCAGTAGTACCATTGTTAATATTACTAGCGGTAGTACTGCCATGCGTGTTTATTGCTTTGTTTTGATGTATTCGGGTTTCACCCACAAAGACTGTTAGCAACGTTTGACCGCGCCGCAATGTTTGAGAAGCTTCACGATTGTTTGAGATCATTCTGTTAAAGGGACCGACAACTAACAAGAACATGAAATGAGATGACTGCACTGATGGAAAGATTGTCCATCGCACTGACTCAAACCAACCCTGTTTCTCTCGTGAGAGGTGGATTTATATATTTATTTCTTCATTGAAAGTCGCGAAAAATGACCTTTGGCGCCTCTGGCAGCAAAATCATAAACGGTCCGATGAAGCCGGTCATGTGACCATTGAGTAGTGTATGCATTCGATGACTTTTCTGTTAGTACTGAAATATTGTTCATTTCTTTATATTAAGACATTACTCCATAAAAATGTACATATAGGCCTGCGTTAGTTGTATGCAACAAAGTGGCGCTGCCTTCGCTTGGCGTAATGATCCCATGCCAGGACAAGCCATCCATGACACAGGCCCAGGCAACTTTGGGTGCAGGCGCACACAACGCTGTACAAATACCGAGAAGGTGGATAAAGCCACATCATCTCATTGTAGCAGCTTGCTATTTTTAAAAATGGTTGCAAAGCTCAAAATAAAGGTGGTTAAGCATAGCTGCAGTAACTCCTGCAAAAGCAGAACAACGACAGCTTTCACAAGGGCTAGCGGCATCGCTATCAATTCTCAGCGTTGATGGAGCAAGCCTTCATGCCTGTTTGGAGCCTTTCAGATCGAAAAATACTGCTTATAAAATAACTACGTGCTTTTAGGATAAACCACTGCAGCTACAAACGCTACGAAGGGTAAGCTTCCTGTCGCGCCGTAAAAAACTGGGTCGAGAAAAATCAGTTGTCGGTCCCTTTAAGATTACGCGCCGGACACGAATAGTCAAGTTTATTCAAGAGCTTACGCGAGCACCAGCGATAACGCTGGAAGGGATGATGACTGATGTACAAAAGACGACGCGTTCCACCGATGATCAGATTACTTGACGGCCAACAACTGTTCTCGCCGCTTTCAGTGTGCAGCGTGTATCGCTAGTATATTGAGTTTTGATTTTCTGCGCACGAGTTCGCCCAAAGAAAGAGCCGAGTATTTCCCAGTCTTGCTGCAGCATTCTTCACTGTCACAACCATGTGACAATACTATCGATAGTGGTGTGAATAATGATGCTGTTGCTAGCCGGCCATATTCCCAAAACATTGGGATAGCTACTATCAGCTTCGCCTAGTTTATGAGCAATTTTTGGTGAGAAAAATAAATTATTTCCGCAGTGAAAACGGAATATATCCATCAATAAATTCATATTCAAAAGAAACCAGTTACAACTTACAATTAACAAACTTAGTTCTTGATATTCTTTTTATTTTGAATTCATAAAATGCAATAGAATTTCATGCCGCGATGTTCCACCACATGTAACGGCTTCCTTTCCGCTACAGCTGAACAGTTTCACTTTACGATCATGTGTCAGCAAAGCACTCTGGTCAAGAACACAAGCATGTCAACTTTCTTGCCCTTCAGCCTGCTCCTCCGGATCCACTATGTACCACGGGCGTGGGGAACCAAGTTTATTCTGCAATTAGTTCGGGCTGTTGATTTTATACTATCGATAGTACCATCAAATTTGTTACTATCGATAGCACTATCGATAGTAATTTTCACCATCGATAGTACCGATAGTACCATTGATAGTTCTGCATCACTACTGAGTATACGTGGGGCTGGCGTGTTATGTTGTGTAATTATTACACATTGGTGGTTATACCACTACCTTTGGGATGTCATAATGCCGGGCAATCGAAAGAGGAGCGCAGTGTGGTCGTTGTTCGCTGAAGGTGAGAAAACGAAGACTGCAAGGTGTAATAAATGTGGCAAGCACTTCTCGAAGCCAGCGACGAAGACTAAGATATCACCAGCTGCACGCCCACTCTATTCACGTGCCAAAGAGCCACCTCCCAAAGAAAGGTGGTAACGACGAAGGTGACAGTGTTGAAGAACCCTATCCTGACGACACCAATCCGCCTCTTCGGGTAAGTTATCAGTATCTCGCTATTTAGCCACAGCCATCTCCCGACGACGGGCTCCTTGTGTCCAGTGTGCGAAAATTCCCACTTTCACACACTGGACACAAGGGGCCCGTCGTCGACACTTTCGAAAGTGGGAATTTTCAATCATCAGCAAGTCTGAAAAAAAGATTTGGGTACATATCAAACACGAACGATGCCTCTCAAACAAAGAGGTATCGCTTTGAAAGCACCCATAAAAAATGTCGATTAAGTGATTAAAACATTCCACTGAAAGCAATTAATCAATTAAAGGCTAAACCGATTAACGATTTAAAATTTTAATCAACCGTCCCTAGTACCAAGCCTGAAGGAAGAGCAGTGCTGGGCGGCGTTCCATTTTTTTCTTTATTTTTCCCCTTCTTTCCTTCGCTTTCTCGCTCTTTCTATATTTGTTTCTCTCTCTCTATTTACCACTTCCTCTTTCTTCCTATCTCTTTCTCTCTTTCTTTCTCTTTCAGTTCTCTTTTTCGTGTCTGTTTCTGTCTATCTCTTTGTCTGTCTTTGTATCTTTTTATGTCTTTACTCCCTTTATTTCTCTCTATTTTTCTTTCTATCACTTTCTTTCTTTCCTGTTTCTCTTTCTTTTTATCTATTTCTTTCTCTCTCTCTTTCACGTATTTCACTTGCTCCACTTCGCCGAACACTACGATCGCACCTGCTGTACTCAGTACTGGGGCGAGCCCAATTCCTGTGGCACATACCCACCTGGGAAGTGTTGCACGATGGAGTACAATTTACCGATAGCTTAAAAAGCTTCGCTGTTATAATTACCCATGTTTTAGCCGCACCCTTGATTTTTGATAAGGTTCGCAGTGTTGTCTGCCGTGTACTGCGAGAATTCTGGAGCTTTTTTTTTTTTTGAAATTGATGAAATATGTGTGCTACGATGGCACTCCCAAGAAGAGAGAGAGCAAGAAGAGAGAGAGAAATGCTTTAACGAAATGCTGGAAGGTCACTCACAAACACATGCAGAGAGGTGCGCTCTCCGAGGCAAGAACAGCATGTTCCCAGAGATAGAAGACTCATCTCTGCAGTACGTAACGAAGTCACGGAGCAATGGCTATGCTATTTCAACAGATATGCTGGCCGTAAAAACGCTTCACATTGCACAAGAGAAATGGATTCCGGTTAGA
Source organism: Rhipicephalus sanguineus (assembly GCF_013339695.2). NCBI lineage: Eukaryota > Metazoa > Arthropoda > Arachnida > Ixodida > Ixodidae > Rhipicephalus > Rhipicephalus sanguineus. The sequence goes on along the minus strand of NC_051176.1, from coordinate 297,081,116 downwards.
GCGTTTAAAGCCAGCAATGGATGCATCTATCTGGTGCTTTAGGAAGTAAAACAATTTTTCTCTACACCATTGCACAACTATGTGCCAATGCATGCTTAGAAGTGAAAAAAAAAAGTGTTGTTTATTTATTTATTATTTTTTAGCTTCTCCATGCGAGTACTGCAGTTAAATAAAGGCAAATACCACCAGAAATATTACAAAAAAGAAATGTTATGTCCTTTTCTCCATGTAATGACCGCATCCTAGTGAGGCAGAACTATCGACAGCACTGTCGATACTATCGATAGTTGAGTCACCATCAAACTATCGATGGTAAAAAAAACTACCAATAGTGCTCTCAATAGCAAGTTTGACAGTACTAAGTATAAAATCAACCGCACGAACTCACTACAGCATAAACTTTGTTCCCCAAGTGCGTGGTATATGGTGGAGCAGGCTGAAGGGCAGGAAAGTTGACATACTTGTGTTCCTTCACCAGAATGCTCGGCTGACACATGATAATTAAGTTTAACTGTTCATCTCTAGTGGAAGGGTAGCTGTTACATATGGCGGAACTGTACGGCTTCAAATTTATATTGCATTTTGTGATTTCAATATAACAATTTCAAGTAATAATTGTTGGGGTTTCACATCCCAACATAAAACTATCAAGAACTCAGCTGGTTAATTGTAAGATTAACTGGTTACTTTTGAATGTAAATTTTTTTATGGGAATATTCAGGCATTTTTGCTGCAGAAATAATTTCTTTGGCCAAAATACTGCTCACAAATTTAACTATCTGATCACTGCTTACAGTAGGCTATCGCAAATGTTTGACAATATTGTTGGCCAACAACGACATAATTATTCACAGCACAATCAATAGTACTATTGAGAGTTTATCGATAGTAGCACTATAGAGAGTTTGCTTACACTATCGATGCTATCTATAGTGAATGTACCGATAGTTTTGCATCACTACCACATCTTCATTTTCACCCCTAATCTCGGAAAAAAATCTACAGTCATTACACGAGTATATACGGTATTTCAACAACAGTGTCTGAAACATTTTGGTTGCACATGCAGCAAACAGGGCTTCCAGGTTTGTGTCAGGACATTTTTAACGTTTGCAGTTTATACCCCTTCATGTTTCCTTCGCACCATTTTTCTTTCTATATGTGGCCAGTTACCAATTCCTTTTTTACAAGTGCCATAATAATCTAAAACCAGACAAGCTTTTGCTGAACCTTTTCCTTTGAACTCTCTCCCATTGTAATGCCTGCGGGCGCTGCGGGTAACGTGATATGTACTAAAAACAAACCGTCGACTTCAAAAGAATTTCCACAGAAGCTGTACTGACCCCTTGGTAAGCTTGCAAATGTCACCCTGCTGAATACATGTGCCCGGTTCATCCCAAACAGAGACATTAATTGATCCTGATCTGTCAGCCACCCTGCACGTCCGAACTTCATGGCCTTCTTTGGTCATGTTTGGCCGCCCTAGAAAAATAGAAAATAGTAAGCATTCAACGCCATTCATTTTACTTGTTCTTCACAAAAGTTACACCATGTCCAAGGAGAAACGTTACTAAATGACCATATGATCAACACACGCAAAGAACAGAACAGTTAAACATTGCGATGTGAGAATACACAAAACCAATGTAGTTAAAAACTGCAAAAGTTATATGCACTTCAGCTGCATTTTCACCTTTGCTGTCACAATGCTCATATAATGTAGGACAGGGGAGTGAAGTGGCATGCACAATGACTAGACCAACAACTGTTATCAGCACAGTTGTGCAACAACAACTGGAGTTAGAACAAAGTTACTAGTCCAGTTGTTGTGCGTGCCACTTCTCTGTCCTTCGTTCCGTTGGCAGGTTCCAATCCTCAAGAAAATGTAACAAGTGACCAAGATCACAACTCTACTGTCATATAATCTGCAAAGAGATGTTTTTAGACCACTGTGGCACAGGGCTTAAAGTCTCCTTTCATTGAAGGGGGTGCTCGCTCGCTCAGGGCGGCAATATTATATATATATATATATATATATATATATATATATATATATATATATATATATATATATATATATATATATATATATATATGCATGCACTGGTCACTTTTTTTTTTGTACTTCGAGGGCTTTCTTTGCAGCTTGGAAAACGGTACACGTGGGACTTTCTTTATTGCAAGTAATGCAAGGGGGGCTTGTGAAGATGCTCTCGAACACTGCACATCCCGTTTCTTGCCTAAAGTCAATATTTAGCAATTTAGTTAAATAATCTTAATAACCAAACTAATTAATTACAAAACAAAAAAATTCTGCAGGGTGTTACGACCGTCCCCAGCTTGGAATTCTTTCAACGTTTGCGAACCAGACAAGGAGACCGTCGACGCATTCCAGGGGTAGCATGCACCTGTGACGACCTCACAGCCAAGCGAGAGCCAAGGTCAACGGATCGGTCTTGCGCGGAGAGGACCGAGTAGTCGTCGACCCCTTCCCAATCTCCCCATTCAGGTTCTTCCCCCTCGCCGGGAGAATTCTGGAATCTGCTGTGTGCAAGGTCTTGGTGTTGTGAGCTCGTGACCATATTTGGGCATCGTTTGAGGTTTTGTGACCATATTTGGGCATCGTGTTAGTTTGTGCCCTCTCCAAGTGTGGTGTCTTTCCACTCCCTCGTGGGCAAGGCGCCGAGACGACCGTATTGGCTGAAGATGCGGACAATGCGCCCATGGTTGACGACGCGGCGCTATAAAAGGCCGAAGACGTTCTGTATGTGTCTCTTGTTACTCGTCACTTGTCGCTTGATCCCTTGATCATTTTACCATGTAAATAAATCTCTTTCGTTCGTACGAGCGCCTCCTCTCTGAATTGGCGGGACGAAGGGTCCGATGACAGAGGCCAGCTACCAATGATGAGACCCGCAGGACCCGGAGTCCCAACAAGGGCGTGAGGTGACTGCCAGCAATATGCAACCGATTTCACTCGCCTGCCTCTAATATTGTATTTTTTTTAAGCCTTGGCACAAGTTAGCTGGGACACCCGGTGTGTGTGTGTGTGTGTATGTGTGTGTGTGTGTGCGCGCGTGCGTGTGTGTGTGTTAGTCGCCATTCTCATAGGCCACAGATGTCCTGTCTGGAACAATCACAGTGTAGTGAAGGAGCCAACTCTCTTTTGAACTGAACAAACACATATGAAGGTTATAGAAATAAATGTATTATTCCTCGCATATTTCCGGCATTTATTCAATGTGCCGATCCAATCAAGCACTAAAAAAATTGGCATTTGGGATACAACTTTTTAAAAATAACTCTGGATGTAAAGGATTAAGGTATGAGGCCAAGTGCAAAGAGCAAATTTTTTTTTTTCAGAACGTCCTTTTTTTGGTTTTTGGTTATGTATGATGTACACTTTATCGCCCATCATTTTGCTGCATGAAGTTTCTGTTCACGCAGTTTCTTTCAAAAGATACAAGCAAAAATGTTAGACCACCCGCTGTCTAAGAAACCAAAACTGAAAGTGCCAGGTTTGTGTGCATCATAAGATTAGCTTGATACTTAATATTTTGATGGTTATTTAACAATCATATATCAAGTGCGAACATGTAATAATGCTGTAATAGCATTGTCACCACATCATTTTTAATCATAATAGTTAAACTTCTCACCAGGTGGACACGTAACATCGTATATGTGTTCTTTAAGCTGAAGGACACTTATGTGCCTGTCAATCAACAAATATGCTTTGTGTGACACTGGCTCATTTCAATAATGGCAACAGAAGCACATTTGACATTTTGAAGCAAGTTGGCATATCGAGCCTGGCCTCTACACTGCAAAAAGCTTGCCTCACAAATGATTGGCACCGCATCGTGAAAGCATCCCATCTTGAAAGCTGCAGAGCGAGCTAGAAAAAAAATTGTGAGGTGCCGCTTGAGCAAGGGCAGACGACAGCAAGGTCCGGGATGGAACTAGCAACAAATATCGAGGACTTTAGCGCTCCTGATCACCTTGTGTAAGCGCTGCACCTGTTTCAAATCTTTCTTGTTGATTTTCTCAGAACTTATATTTCTGGCATTCTTCCGTAAGCGAACAGTTATAACTTTTTTGCTAAAAAGGATTTTTCACTGAAACATAACACACTTCCTTATAACATTAGTAGGTGTGCAATGAACTTTAGTAAGCAAAATCGTGCCACAAGATTTAATATGGCTGCCTGTTATACGAAGGTGCCCCAAGTGTTTAGTGCATAGTTTTTTGGTTATTTAATCACTGTGTATTTAATATTCATCTTATCTCATTTGTCTTGCTTCATTGCACTGAACAAGGCTTCTTTTATGTCCCTACAAAAAATTAGGTTTTTTTATTACGAGGAATGTGAGTAAGGAGTGTTTGCGTAAGGCCCATTTTTAATGAAATTTTCAGTTATGAAAAATTAACAAAAAATAGGACATGCTTTATAATGCTCACATATGCTAAAAAGGTGTGCTTTATAATGTAGACTAATAGTCTCCAGTGCTTATCGCTTAAAAAAAAAAATTTCTGACACTTGGCCTCATACCTTAAAGATATAATGAGCTGAAAGCAGATAAATAGCTGCAATGCAGAACATACATTAGTTGACACTGCATTGAGAACCCCAGGCACGACAACGCTATATTTCTTTCACACCTACTTGCATAAAAAAGTAGGCATGTGTCTTTGACATTATACCAGGCTTGTAATGCACCAACTAAAGGAATGAAAATTAACTGGTAACCTTTTGAGACCAAGGTCAACCTTCACTGATTCACGATGAGGTAGCTCCACGCTCAGGTGCCTCGTGAAACAGTATGCTGTGCCAAGGAGCTTATTCGAACAGGGTGGTAGCCTGTGGTAAGCAGTGTCTCGGGGAACCGCATTCAGCTCTACGACAATACGTGTTGTTTTGTGGACGCCACGTCAACCGAATAATCGTGATTAAATCATTATTCGAAAAATTGGGGAGTTCCCCCCACACAAATTACTACTGGTAAAAAAATAAGCTCCAATGCTTATCAAATGGGTGCTGCAGAGCTAGAGCTGACCTGGCGAAGGGGGTGCCGAGCCCCTCCTTAAAAAATGGAGGGGGGGGGGCAGCTTGGAAACCCCTCGACTTTAACTTTGCCGTGGCGGGTGACCAGCACCATAAACTAACCACAGCTACTGTGTTATAGTGTTCAGTTAACAAGACAGCAGACATTCTAATTGTAAGACTGAAAACTTTCCTATTGTAATCAATGCTCCACAGATATTACGCAGTAGAAAAAAATTCCTGCCATCTCCCCGTAAAGGGAACCCTGAGTAGTATGCGAAGCAGCCATGAGTCGACATAGATTTCTGTAAATGTTTTATTTTCTTCATCACTGTTCATGGTCCTTCTATTCGAGGTTCCCCTGATATTGTTACTCGTCATATATGACTGTAAGCTCAGGAGAACGGTTCCCCTGATGTTGTTACTCATCATATATGACTTTAAGCTCAGGGGAACGTTTTCCCTTGAGTATAACGGCCTTGTGGTCCATAAAGTATAACCTTAATGGCTCTTGTTGCGAAGGTTGCAGCTTGAAGTTTGAGAATGCGATGTCAACGCGGCCATTTCGCTTCGGCTTCGCGAGCCCGCCGCTCCGGATCGGCTGGGGCACTGGCTACGTTGACGCGACGCCGGGGAGACAGGCCTCATTCATAAGCTGCTTCGCATCTAAGGGTACCTTGCATGATTTATGGCGTAGTGGATACCTTGCATGAATGACGATGATTTATGGTGTAGTGGGTACCTTGAATGATTTATGCTAAAGCACGCACCGCAGTGGAGCGAGCACTCTATCGCACGTCCATATGTCAGGCAAACATTCCTTTCTGCACGCCATGCGCGAGCTCTCCGCTCGTGCGAAAATTTCGTTCTCTTCTTTCTTCCATATATCTAATGGCACCGTTTTCTCAGGCAAACATTCCTTTCTGCACACCATGCGCAAGCTCTCCTCTCGTGCCAGCACTTCGTTCTTTTCTTTCTTTCATACATCTAGTGGCACGCGTGGCACTGGTCACGCCGGGGGGACAGGCCTCGTTCATAAGCTGCTTCGCATCTAAAAGTTGACTTGAGTCCTTCAATACTTGCACCAAAGGCATAAGGGTCTACAATGTCGCTTCATGCCCCAAATGGCCCACAAATGCTATGCATAAAAACGCGTCCTCCCGAAAAGCTTTTATGCAATGTTCCGAAGATAAATTACCGAGAATGTAGCTTTGGATATTAAAGTTTCAGTTGGCTGTCAGCGCTCGTCCCGAGTTTTCTTCGTATGTTGTTATCTTTGTCCTGTTGCTTTATTATACACAAGAAGCTCTCATGCACTTGACTTTGCACTTGAGGAGTGTGGATATAATTTCTCAGCCAAATACACCTCATGAAAGGTGTAACATAATACTTCGACAGTTCAACGGCCACTGACTGTACAGAAAAGCTCGAACTATGTGCTCAAACAGCCGCCACCGCCACTTCTAGTAATTCAATATTTTGGTTTAATTAGCTGTACAGTGGGTTACGAGGGTTTTTAACGTGAACCTAAATCTACTAAGCGCCGAGCGTTTTTCATTTCGTGTCCGTCCATACCGGGGATCGAACCAGAGACTTCGTGCTGAGCAACCGTGACGGGTGCGACTTCTAATACGCTGTCGCGCGGTGCCCTTGCGATCGCGATTGAGCACGAGCGGGATCTAACTCATCAGTCGCGAATCGCTCACGCGGTCGGCAAATTCGATCCGGGTCGGGCTCGGTCACCATCTAAAAGTGCACCGCGTGACAACAGTACATAATACACCACAGAAATGAAAATTAATCGCCAGCGAAGTATGTTACCCAGCGTCGGACAAAACAGACGAAGGCCATTCACATCATGTTCTCACGGAGACTTGTTCACATCTGACCGAATTCAGGCAGTTAAGTCAGACAAGCCCGCTCAATAGCATAGTGCTGCTGTAATATAAGGCTCGTAAAGCGGTCTACGTAGCGCCCACGCTGAAAGTAAACATGAGACAAAATCAATGCGACGACAATCGGTGGAACAAGCCGCCTGCGCCAGCTGCAGTAGCCGAGCTGTTGATAGCAATTAAATGTAACGATGCAATGCAATCGCGTTTGTACTGCTAGTGCTGACCAAAGGTACCCTCCTTTTCACAAATAGGATCGAATGTTTCTCACCTATTTCCAGTACGATGAATATAATACTGAGGTTTTTCATCCCTGGCTTCAAATCTCGTATTGTTGTCGGCTCCATTATTTCCGGTGCGTCCGGAGGCCTGCACGAAAAATCGGGACCGAGAACCATGTTGACCAGTCGCAAAGTTCCAGCAACATCGAACGCGCACATGCGGCGAACCAAGTCTCGTGCGCCAAGCGCGTGAAGCCAGCTCGCTTACCTGTTTGAGAATATCGTCACGAGGATCACGACAGTCGCGCTAACGGCGTACGCCTATCGTGCACGACCGCATGGCTACAGGCTTTATTTCGGCGCAATTACAGAACCTACGTTCATACGGTGAATTGTTAAGTGTTCAGCGTAAAGAAAATAAACTAGTCGCGAAATAACATAACGCCCTATCGCGTAGTGGCATCAGCTTCCACTGTGCACAACGCCTGCCATCACAAAATGCCGCAAATCTACGTCTCTGTGGTCTTTGCGTGTGTGCGGGGTTGTGCGTGCCAGTGCGGGCGGCGGCGGCGGCGACACGCGAGAAATGCAGCGATGCTGGCGATGCGCATGCGGCTAGAGAACACCTACTCAAGCCACTGGGGCGTAGTGCGTAGTGCCGCACGCGCGTCAGCGCACGTTGTTGAAAAATCTGTTCGTGGCGCTGCAAGCGGTGTCACGAACATCGCTTCGAGAAGAACCGCTAATGCCGCTAATGTTTGCGCTCAGTTTTAACTGCTATTCATTCGGTGTTTGCAATTATTCTGTGCTGTGCATGCTGTCTTTTGGCTGAACCTGGTGTATTTACCTGGCATTTTTTCGCGTTTTGATTTTTGCATGATTATTTGCATGATAAATCTGACTACATGATTAGCGAATCAACAAAAATTTCGTAATTACGATACAACTAATTGCGTTTCATCACATGTTGTAATTTATGAATTGCAGCCGGTGAGCGTTCACTTCGAGTCGATAGCATAGCGGGGGGGTTCAATGCATGTTCGTGCGTGCGTTTGTATGTGTGCGTTTATACACATGAAAAATGGAAAAAATTTGGGCGGCGTTTGAACATTGCATTGCGGTAAACCCACTATCTGAAAACTCGAATCTTTATTTTTTTTTCTAGGCATCGAGGGCATTTGGTAAGTGTGCGAAAATGCATTCCCAAAGTATATTATGCTAAAACAAAATTATGCGAAGCAAAAATCTTGTTTCAACTGAGCCATTATATATGTACTGAACATATTATATATTATACACCTCGAGGACGCGGGTACGATTCCGGGCCACGGCACCCTCATTCTGATGGGGGCGAAATGCAAGAATACTTACTTACCTCTAGGTGTACGTTGAAGTACTTCATGCAGGTAGTCGATATTTATCCGGAGTCCTTCACTACGGCGTGCTTCATAGGGTCACATTCCATGCCAAATCAACCAACCATTTCCCGACCCTTATAAATATCGCTAAAAAAATTCCACGTTTTTGTTGAAGCTCAAAACTCCTGCTCGTTCATTTTTGCTGCCAAAAAGTGTCCCCGTTTTAGTGAGGGTTTACTTTGTGCCGACTGGCCAAGAAAGCATCAAAGAACATTTTTTAACAGCGGAGCTGTTTAAGCCGGCCGTAATCTGTTCAACGCGAACAAAAAACTTCGCGCCGCGTTGACGTCACCACGCGTTGCCTAGCAACTGGCTGCACAGCTGTGCTCCTACTTCAACTAGCCCGTACTATGCCACCATACCCGTACACTGATCCGCCGCCAGCCCGCCTGCCTGGACACTGCGCGCTACCGCTCGGTCGCACCAGACGTGACGTCACGGCCAACTGCGCATGCGCTCCTTCGTTCTGTATGGAGCCGGCGCGCGGCGCCAGACGCAGACATGACGTACGAGACCGCTGCCAAGCGAGACTACGTATTACGGCCGAAACGGCGAGAGGTGACTGTGCTGGACTCGACCGGAACTTGGCATCACTTGGCATTACTTCGTATAACTTATGGTACATTCGACTGGGCGCCGCCACGCTCTGACATCACTTGGCTAGGGTGGCTAGAAGGGGAGGTGTGCTGAGCGCGGCGGCCAGCCATAGGAGAGGGTGGTCCTCTTTCGCGTGATCGCCGCTAGGGCACAACATAGCGCTGCCATCTGGGGCGCCGTCAGCGTTTCCGCGGCACTAATCCGGCTGTCAACACCTGGCCGGCGGTTTGTAGTTGTGTAGTTGCTGCGAAGTGTTGGCGTGTTCTGTTTATTCATGAGTGCTGTGTGCTGGCAAAGATGCCGTCTATCTCAAAGAAAAAAACTCGGCGTTATTGGTGCTTCGTGCCAGGGTGTGATTCCGGCTACAGATCTTGTTCGGAAAAGTGTCCCTTTTCCACGCACCGACTTGCCACGAACTGTTCTTGAAGTGGGCATGCGCCATACCGAGGGCTGACAAACCGCTTCAAGAGAATTCTGCTGTTTGCGCAAAGCATTTGCGCAAACAGCAGAATGAATGATAAAAAGTCAAAGAAATTAATGACAAAAAAGTCAAAAGAAGAAAGCCATGTGTGATATGAGACAAGCCGCGGAAACGATCAAGTGCGTTCTGTTGTACACAATAAAGTTTCTTTACCTAGTAACATATGTTGCGTTTATTTATTTGGATCTGAATTGATCGAGCCTGAAAAGACCACCGAACGTTGTATTACCATGTGCCATGGTTTAATCCTGATTTGGTTGGCGTAAATCAAGTTATCTGCTTTCGCACGAGGCGCACGAATAAAATGATCAGAGCGCATTGGAGCATAATTAGGCCCCCAGGGCCGTAACTAAAAGGGGGGGGGGGGTGAGGGGGTTATGACACCCCCCGAAATTTTTTCATGCTTTATTTATTATCTATCATAGTACCCACAGCACCCAAGGGCATATTACAGTGGGGGGGGGGGGGGGGGGGGGAGAATACAATATTTCGATACAGAATACAGATTCCAACTCTTTAACATTGCAATAAACGCAATTCACTGTCAACTTACGTAGTGATACATGGGATATACACAATGTAAATCGGGTTCATAGCACAGTTTTGTCCTTACACAACCGCGCCAGTACACTACTGGAGACCGAGCACTGAACTTGAAAATACTTCATGTGAAGTAATTTCTGCTACTTCAGGAGACAACCTATTCCACTTGCTTATCGTCCTCGGAAAAAGCGACATTTTAAATGCGTCAGTCGGGCAGCTTATTTCCTTTATCTTATTGGCATGATGTAATCGCAGCGAAACGTAATCCGGTTTGTGAAAGTATCGCGAGGGGTCCAGACCGGTACGGTCGTGAAATACGTTATGAAATAGTTTCAACCGCAGATATTCCCTTCGTCTGTGTAGAAGTTCCCAACCAAGCCTTACTTTTGCTTTTGGAACACTGAAATTCCTGGTGTATAGTCAGAGCAGACAAACCGAACAGCCATGTTCTGAATTCTTTCTAAATTGGACACGTCGCCTCCCTTCCACGGATCCCACACAACACAAGCGTAATCTAAGATAGATCGAACGTTAGACATGTACAGTTGAGTCTTGGCCTCAAATGGTAACTTTTTTGCATTTCTGCGCAGGAAACCTAGCACACGCCCAGCTTTAATTGTGACGTGATTGATGTGACGGCTCCAGGAAAGGTCTGGTGTGAAATATACACGAAGATGCTTGTGTTCGCGAACTGATAGCAGCTTGGTTGAATTTATAACATAAAAAGAGTCATGGGCGGCCTTTTTCCTAGTGAAACACATATGCACTGTTTTTTTTTTTTTTTCATTAATAAACATACGCCGCCTATCACACCATTCTAAAACCCTGTCGAGGTCGTTTTGGAGAGTAGTGCAATCATGGGAGCTATGTATAATTCTGTACAAAACGCAGTCATCGGCAGATAATTTGATATGTGATGAAATACCGGAACAAATGTCATTTATGTAGATGAGGAACAATAGCGGACCCAAGACTGACCCATGGTGCACGCTAGAGGACACATCAACTTCCCGGGATGCGTCTTACTATTGATAACGACCTTCTGCCTTCTCAAATTTAAATACTCGTTTATCCAGTTCACAATTAACTGTATCGTTCACATTATACATTTTTAGTTTTTCAATTGTTAAAGAGTGGGCGTGCAACGCCAAAGGCTTTTTTTTTTAATCTAGGAAGAAGCAGTCAACGGAGAAACCCTTATCTAAAGCACAGGATAAGTCGTGTGCCCATTCAAGTAATTGTGTTGTACAGGAAAAACGACTGCGAAAACCGTGCTGCTGAGGATTAAGTAAGGAATGCGTGTTCATATGAGTCATAATAGAACATGTTCAAGTATTTTGCATGCAACACTTGTAAGGGCAATGGGCCTATAATTTAAAACACTACTTTGCGGTCCACTCTTGTGAACAGGCACTAAATTAGCAAGTCATATAGTCATCGGGTAATGAAGATTATTCTAAAGACTTTTCGGGTGACACTAAAATACTTGCACGCCTTCAGAGCGACCACCACTTGCTTTCCGTCGGAACAAAACGCGGCTCTGTACCCCGTATTTCAAAACCGCATAACAGTAGCGCAATACAAGCTGTGCGCTAAGGAACTGCATTATCAGCTAAAGTTTTATATAATTTGGTAACGCACTTCTACTGAAGCGTTCTCCCTGCCGAGGACGGATAACGGCCACGTTCGCTGACGGCGCCCCCGACGACAGCGCCGCCCCACGGCATTCACGCGAATGGCGGCCAACGTTTGCCGCCCGGTTCCGGTCATCACACCTCCCCTTCTAGCCACCCTAACGTGGCATCACTTCGTACTTGGCATAACTTCGTATGGCCAGGACCAGCTAGGAAACGATCAGCTCCGCTGTGCATTTAGCCTTTCGTCATTAATGCAAGCTACGCCCGGCGTTTAAGGGCGTAGCACTCTACACTCTAAGCCAAAATCGAGTATTTTGGGAGTGTTTCTGCCACACAGCAACAATCGTCATCCACCTCGCGTGCTTTCCTCGCGTTATCACCGCGGTCGCGGCACTTCCCGGTCACGAACGGCACGCGCGTTATCAGCGTGACATAGCATTCTTGACAGGAAAGTGACGAGAGCTGGGTTTTCAAGAAAGGAAACGCGAGCAAGCCAGATGACGATTATTGTTGTGTGGCAGAAATACTCCCCAAATACTCGATTTTGGCTTATATATAGAGTGTAGGGGCCGCGGGCCTGTCGTCCATTCGTAGATCTCATATGTCATGCTCAGGCCTAAAACAAGGCTATCAACGCTGAAAACCGAGTTGAAGAAACGAACAAGGTATAAAATAATATAATTAACAAAAATAACCAAGAACTTAAAATTAAAATCGATAAAAACGCTTCAGAAACATCCGGCTGACACCCGCGCCGCGAAAGAGAGAGGGCTCCACCGCCTCGCCAAGCTCGCGACTGCTCCTCTCACCGGCGATTCTACGGCGCCTTCGTCACTACATCTGAAGGGGGAAACAACCTGACGGAACTCGCTGCAGACGACACGTATCTCAACTGCCGTAACAACCAGAAAGTCGACAAAGAGCGGCAAAAAGTAGCGCGCATGTGGCACACCGAGCTTGCGAATCTCATTAACAAAATTCTACTCGTGCCGGGGAAGCACTATTTTCTTACCTCAAACAGCGACGTCATCGACGGTTTGGAAAACGGAGCACTGGGAACTCTACGAACGGGAATCTCTGGGTGCCCTTACTACGCACTTCCACAGGTTTCACAGTAGTGGAGCTGCATTTAGCGCAGGATTTAGAACTACACCAATCGCTACAGAAGAACGACATTAGCGTTTTTTTTTTTCAAAGGACTATTGAGTGATGCAGTCAATAAAATGGTGTTCGGTGAAAAGCTAATGAAGTGACGTAACTGTAAAAATAATGACCTCTTCTAGTATGTCAATACTTCGAGTGCTTTTGGCACGGTTAAAACTGAATCAAGTTGCGAAATTTTATACTTTTTCCGGGAAGATGGCAAATCCAAAGGGCCCAAATAGCTGTAAAATATGTATTAATTGGTGGATTATTCAACATACAACTAGAGAAAAATATTTTAGGCGCTGTAGGTATCGCAGATTGTCTGAAAAAAATTGCAAGGCTTACTTAAAAAAAAAAAAAAACTCTGCGAAAAATGTGCATGATACTTCATTAGACTGCCTGCCGTACGTCTTAGCTAAACATGCATAATATATATATATGAGGTGTTTCAGGCATAAATGAAAGAAATAAGAAATAACACAAAATGTAGGTATTGTAATAGGTGATCGGGGCGATGAATGCAGCAAAATACTTAAAAATAAAATAAGAATTTTAGGACGGCTCACGGCAACCAATTAACCTGCCATCGATTCGACAAACATGCATGGGTCCCTTTGCAAACAGAGAAACGACGCTAACGACGACGGCACGTGGCCTCGAGACAGTTATCTGAGTCTTTATTTCAGACATGCATACACAAATACATGGCTGAGGAGAAGAGAAAAAAAGCCGCTCAATCGGTGCTTGACGCAACCATGCAGACGCTACTTTCCTTCCCCTTCCCCAGTACTACGAATTCCAAGCGGGATCAGCCTTGGTTAACCTCCCTGCCTTCCTTTCATACTTATTCTCTCTCTTCTCTTCGTGCTAAAGCTTACAGGTTTGATCAGCCGCACGGCAGAAGAAAAAGTGCGTTGAACGCGCCGCCACAGAACACTCATGCAGCCAACAACCGAAGAGCAGCCATTCGCCTGCAGCGCCCTCAACAAAACTGCTCCATGGGAGCTACGGTGTCGAAAGTGATAGTGAGTCGTTCGGCCAGCACAACTTCAGTGTTGCCGACGTACGCAGCGAACTGGCGTCAAGTTGACCTCAAACATACAAATTATTACCGTTTTATCTCAGCACACTTAATACGCATTGCTTATTTTTTAGTACCTTTTTAAATAAAAAAGTAACGTATTTTCAAAGATTTGCTTTCGGCTTATTTGCGTAGTTTCGAAGAAAACCGCTGGGTGGCCAGTATTATTGTGAAAGTCACGTGACGAACGGAACCAATCGCACAACGTCATGTGCTTTTGTTGTCTTGCGCTCGCAGAGCACTCGGCTAATGAATGTAACGATGTGTCTTGAGTCTGGTATAGGATAATTTGTCATTCAGAGTCGCCGCTAGCCACTGTGTTATTCCGGTGAGTATTTCAGAGTTGGTTCTTGGGACTCCTGTTGCATGTATTCCTTGTGAATGATCAGCCGGCATTTGCAGAGTGGGATCGAGGCGGCGCTCGAGGAAATGTGAACTTTCCCGGTATCGTGAAAGTAGAAGAAAAATGCAAAAAACAATAAGGTTACTTGATAGTGTGACGACTGTCTGTGGTTGGCGCGCAGGATTAATTACAAATAATCGATGAAGCACTGCGAAACCATTTTGTGCGGCATCTTAGACGTAGTTAAATTCCGCGCGCTTAGATTTTACTTTTTCTTGTTTTTGCAGCACATTACATGTCCATCGTTGCTTTCACTTTTCAAGCGAAAGCAAAGCTTCCACGCGGTAATTTAATTCGCACGACCAGTGTAAATTAAGGTGTCAGTTTTCCTCTCAACTTTTGACCGTCGACTGTCGTGACCGTCGACACACGCGCATTTTTTCAACTTTCGCATTTGCTTCAACGTGGTGTACGCATTTCACGCCCTAACCTAAACCGACTGAGTAGCCGTTCGCGTATGTTCGCTTGTCATGCATGCAACTGCAGCATCCGTTTTCGGCTTGTTGTTGTGCTGTAGTTAACAGTTTTTTCGATCGATCCTTTCGAGGGTTTACCGTCGGGAATCGCTTTCACGCGCGAAGATGCGCCCCGCTAGGTTTTCAGATTCAACGGCGCTTGTCTCGCCGCGAATTCTCTCCGGTGCGCGCGCCTCATTTGCGTATTGCGTCTCGACCACGCGGCGTTGCAGGTTTACGCATGGCAGCAGTCTCCAACCGGTTTTTTGGAAGCGCTTGAAAATAAACGTATCGCGTTAAGTAAACGCACCATCCAGCCGGCAGAGGTTGACGCCAGTAGAACGAAGTACCTTGTGCTGACAGGGGTAAGAGGAGTTAAGAGTGCTTTTTTTGTTTGTAATCGTTGCCAGCACAGACCGATCCGATATGCTCATGTGCATAGATAGTGTTGCTTCTCATCTTAAACGATCTTGGATCACGCACCAGTTTTAGCCGTAGCGAAATGTCGGTATATTTTTTCATTGTGCACCACCGGCGGGTTCGGCCCGAGATCCAAAAAGCTCTCGTTGCTCGCGCATATTTCTTTCGTCCGTTTTCTGCTTTATTTTTGGCGACCATGTGCAAATCTAGGCATCCGTGCCCCCTGCAGTCGTCGCGTAATCTAATTATAGTAAACCTTGGCGCTGCGAAATGTTGCGATAGCAGTAACGCGCTTCTCGCGTGCTTTTGCTTCTAGCATTCAAGGAAAAGATCAGTTGAGAGGGGCAGCGGCTCGCGGAACGTGCTGTTCATGCGCTCTGAGGCCGCGTCTGCGCTTGAATGGAAGCGCTGCTGTTTGCAGTGCAGCTCGGGGTTGGCCCCTGGATGTGTTCACTTTCTTTGCCGGCTCTCCTCCGCCATGCTTCCTCATTCTTGCGTCGTCTGCCATCTATTTTCCTAGCTCGCATGCGTTGAACTTCAGCTCGTCAACGGTAGCTTCTACGTCGCGACAGGCGGCGCTTAAAGATAGACCGGAAGCATTGGGCTGCTGAGACCGAGGACCGATTTTTGTGTGAGCGGTGGTCAGCGAAGTGCACGTTTCATGGCCGATCTCGGGGCAGTCATCACCCCGCATCTGGAACACGTTGTTAGAATGACAGTGCAATTTGTTGTCAGCAGGGTCGGCGCACGTGAGGAAGAACATGGGGGGCGAAAGCAGCTTCTATAGCCTAAAATTCAGCGCCCGTATGCGTCGGTGCCACTGCAAAGGTCCTCGCTACTTAGCTACAAAAAAAAAAAAAAAAAAAAGGCATGAACTTTAGGTTGGCCTTGGTTCCTACATTTGGGGACCGAACAAACGATCTGCGTTCCCTTGTTCTCGATTAATTTAGACCCATACCTGTCGATATTATAAGGAGTTCATGATGGCGTCAGATATATATGGAACAGCGTCCATAGTTTCGGAATATATTGTTGCTATGTTTGAAGCACAAGCAGCTCATAGGCTGCCATAAAAACAGTGGATGAGTGACATATATATATATATATATATATATATATATATATATATATATATATATATATATATATATATATATATATATATATATATATGTATATATATGGGGGCAATGAATTACTTTCTGTTTTCTGTGAGCTAGTTGGTTCATTCTGAAATTTGTAAAAGTACTGGACGACACAATAAACTTAAAAAAGAAGGTGCAGAAAAAACGAGACGATAGGAAAGCTGCTCTCTCTCCTGTCGTCTCCTTCTTTTTCCTGCACCTTTTTTAAGGTGTTTGGGTCGCAGTATATTCGCAAAGCATTGAGTGGCGATTTATTCCGGTAAAAAATTGATTGGACCTATGGAAGAATGTTCTTTTAGAAGAGCAAGAGAAAATTCACCATGCTGATGCTGCTATCAAGTCACATTGGCCCATATCTACAAAATTGGATCATGCATATACGCACCGTCGGCTATCGCAGGAATACATTGGCGGGCTAGTTGGTTCATTACTGTCCCGTCTTTGTTAAGGAAGTTGCCTCACCGACCGGCGTTCATGCACGCTTAACTCGCGACAACATTCAGAAAGAAAAAGAATCACCACGGCGATGGCACACACCACGGAAACCAGCGCTAATCAGTAAATGTCTCGCGAGTGCTGGCTAATTTACCCGGTAAACATTTTGTCTTGTGCATGATTGTGCCATTTTTCGCATTTCAGGGCCATTTTCTTGTTACTATAGTTTAGTTTTTTTTTTTACTTTTACGCAGACCACAGTTCTGTTTACTTATTTGTTTATTTATTTTCAGTTTTCTGTTGGCCCGGGTTGATCAGTGTTGTTCCCTCATCTCGGTGAGTGATTTCTGCTTTGAATATTCGTGCGGTCTCAAGGCGCGCCCCGTAGATTTAAATCTGGAGCAAGCGCACCTCCCGCTGGAAACTTTGGTATTTAGGCCATTTCTGGACTGAATATTTCGGAAAATCGAACAGTTAAAAAACAAAAAAAAAACTTCGTAACTCGGTAGTTAATAATATTAAATCAATTTTCGATCTTTATCCCTCAGAAACAGCCTCGATGACTTTGTTGTGTCACATTGGTTATGCGTACGTATACGCAGATCATAGAGTAAAAAAAAAAAAACAGGAAAAAGAAAAAAAGGAGCATTGTATGAATAGCTATTTCAAGGACTATTCACGTAATGCTCTTTTTCCTGTGTGAGGAAAACGTGAAACACCAATAAATAATGAGTGAGCGATGTCATATAAAATAGCATAACATATGTAAATAGGTCCTGAAATAGAGAAAGAAACACTATGAAACCATACTTACAGACAGATGACATACAGAATAATAAAGCATATGTTCAGATACAATTTAAAGGTTTTGAAATGGCGGGACAAGGTAGAGACTGTAAAAAAATGAGAAAGACGGAATAATAATAATGAACGATATCGCAGTTAGTTGGAAACTGCACTTGGTCCATTAAGGACTAAAACGCGCTGAATCGATATACGTCATATTTTTCCGTGTTAGAAAATCTTGTAGGGTATTCGCGGCAGATAAAAAAAAAAAAAGCTGTTACGTTACGCGAAGCAAACCTATTGTACATATTGCGACCAGTCAGTAAGTTTTTAGGTGATTGGTTAAATAGAATAAATTGTCTTAACTCTAAGAGTACCGATCTAATCATCACGCGCAGGCAATTGTAGGCATCTCTGAGCGCCAACTAACGGCGGTATTGTGTTGTTGTAAAAGCTTAAAGGGACACTGGAGTGAAATATTAAATCAGTTTAGACTGATAAATGATTTTTTGCGAACTTTTATTTTGATAATTTCGCAATCATAGGTTCATTATTAGGACATGATCAAAGGTCAATTTTATTTTTGAAATTTCGCGCCCGGAAGGTTAGCGTCAGGTCACGGATTTACTGTCTCTTATATTGGCTCAATCAAATTTCCTGAAACTTGCTTTGATAAGTCTCCAGCCCTCTTGGAACACAAATGCTTACCAATAAGTAATTCTGTGGGCCTTAGCAAACGCCGTCAAAATCTGTGACGTCACATCGAATTGGTGCGGGAAGCTCAATGGCGGCGTCGCCACCCGTATTTCCATTTTTTTTACGCGTTTTCTCGCTTACCAAGCATCTTCTCGCGGCAAGAGTGGGGCTTTTTAATACGAGAAAAGTTGTTTTAGGCCCTAAGTGCCCTATTAAATAAATAAAAAAATTCTACTCCCAACAGTCGGTATAGAATATAGGTTTCTTAAATGCACCGCATTTGATTCCGACCGATTTAGCGGTGGTTTCGTTTTTGTATAACAATCATGGCTTCTTTTTTTTTTACTCATTGATTTAAGGAAAGACGTCGTTAAATCGGTTTTGGTGCCAAGTTGGTTTTGCTAATTCGGGTTGATGACAACATTGAACCATGTGGGTATCTGCAGGGCAGTGGAAATTTCTTCGTTACATCAGGAACTACGTAAAATCGGGTTTCGTTAGGTAGTTTTAACTGTACCTGCATCAATTCTTGCCTGATACCTGCTTTCTGGCGTCCCGACAGAATGGCTGGAGTTTAGCCATCTTTTTTTTTTTTTTAATCCTAAAGTCGTTCGCGGAAGTTTTTGAGAGTATACCTTTTACAAATAAGGGGGGACGTCCATCTGCTATCTTTTGCCGAGGTACATGGTCCGATAAGGCACTTTGCCTTTGACATGACCTCACCATAACCCACTTTCCCACACGCAATAATTGCTTTAAAGGCCAACTCCGGCGATTTTTTGGCCATGTCAAAGTAATGGTGCTTTTATGTTGCTGAGACGCTCCTGTTACGGGCCCGATAGCAGAAATACTCGGCAAATTGGAGAAGAATTTTAAATAAGCAAAAAAGCGCAACACCGAAACCGAAACCCAACCGAGTGTACTGTCTACGTATGACGTAGACGTTGTTACGAACGAACCGGAAGTCGTGCAAGGCATGCCGGTCACGCCGGCGCGGAGTATGAAAACTGTGACAGCCGGGACGACCAGCGAAGCGCCGGCCAAACCAACGCTGTCTGTCGCCTTGCGCACAGCAGACGCTCGCTGTAGCAGCCTAAGCGCCGAAGTTAGCGGTGCCTTCGGCTGCGTCACCTCCGCCGCCTTGCCAATACTGACGTCACAGACGCAATGTTGCCAATAATTGTGGGAAGCCAGGAGGGCGTTTGCAGACAATCTTTAAAACTCATTTGCAAACAATCTGCGCATGTCTCAAGCCTGTAATTTGGCATAAATGACGGAAACGTGCAAAGGAACGTACCCAGCGAATTTCACTGAGATCCATCGACCTCGAAAAATCGCCGGAGTTGGCCTTTAAGTATTCATCCTTTCCTCGTGCCATAGTCGAGTGGAATAAATTAACTAATGCAATTGTTTCAGCACCCTCATTGGCATTGTTTTCATCGAAATTAGAAAGTGCAGTAATCAGTTGAATCGTAGTACATACTACTGTACATGATTGTTAAATGTATTCTTGTATTTTTTATTGTATGTTTTTGCCCGTTGAAGTATTTTTTTTCTCCCTGTATTCATTGTATAACATGTATATATATACTATATGTCATTGTACTTGCCAATTGTTCATAACTAACTTGATGTACCACCCTGCTAAAATCACCAAATGGTGATTGCAGTATCTGTAAATAAATAAATAAACAAATAAATAAATAAATAAATAAATAAATAAATAAATAAATAAATAAATAAATAAATAAATAAATTTAGGAAGGCGACCGCCTTAGCATGCGCATGCTGCTACACTGGCCGAATCGTACTTAGACGAATGAAAAACACAAAGTTCTTCCTTGCTGTCGTCTAAGCTGCGCTTTGTTTCGGCACATTTCGCAGCTTTTGTGAAATGGCCGCGCGAACTGTTATTTTTACTTCTTGCCCGCATATGTCGAGCTTGGCTGGGCCTTGCGAATCGCCACGGTCGAGTCTGGCGGCTGTGTCTTTTTGTCTCGTGCGCAGCTGGCCAAACCGTGCCGCGCTGCTCCGAAGGCTCTCGATTCTTCCCGCGCTCGCGAGTCGTTTGTGCGATGCTTATCCGTCGAAAACGCGACGCTGCAATAACTGGCTTGCGGTGGCGTCCGTGGGATTCATCGTCGAGTGCCATTGGTGAGTGCTGATGACGACTGGCACGAACCATATGCAGCCACGAGGCATGCGGGAAAGCGAGGCCGTGTGCTCGGCGTGCTTACCTCTCGATTCCAGTCGTAACCTTTATCATCTATATAAATTCGCGCTGAAAAAAAAGAGAGAGAAGAGGATGGTTGATCCCTCTGTCACAGGAATCGGTATAACACGTAAGTGAAACGTGTCACCACAGAAGTAGTTGATTGCTTTAGTGCATTGGTATATCAGAGCTTGTATAATGTCTATTATTGTTTGGCATATGTAGCACCGCCTGATGTGGACACACTCACGTTGACGCCTTGTGGCACATCTCCGTACCGACGACTAACGCCCATTTATTATTTTTTATTTTATTGATACCGTAAGCCTTAACAGGCTCTTACAGGAGTGGAAAAAAAGAATGCAGATTGACATCTACACATTAGACCAAAGAACAAAAAATAATAAACAAAATAAAAAGGAAAAAATAAAATAAAAAAGAACAGTACAGACTACTCTAAACAATTACAGATTGCAACTATACAACCTAGAAATAAAAGAGAATAAAAACACCACAGGCCAACAGGGAAGAGTACACATTAGACACAGATCTGAGAATTAAAACATAGAGTGGCATACAAATCAAAAACGTACATTCCGTGAAAAGTAGCGTCATTATTCTACAACGCTGCAACTTATTGATCCAAAAACTTTTCAAGATTGGTAGTGAATGATTCGAGAGAACCTGAGGACACCATGTCACGTCGCGGGTTATTCCATATTTCTATGACTGATGGAAAGTAGGAATACTTAAATGTGTTGCAACGGGAGTTGAAAGGCCTGATACTCCTGTCGTGGTTTGTTCTGGCGGAGCGCTGGTATGGTTGTTTCAAGTAATCGTGTTTGTTGATGTTAATGTTGTCATGATAAAGCAGATAAAGAAATTTTAATGCAGCAATGCGTCGCCCGTGATCATGATTTAACCCTTGCGGTAGCTGAAGTTCTTAGCATATACGTGGCCACCGCTTATGGGTGAATCCCGCGCAAATATGGCATCAACAAGCACATAATAAACATTGGTACTCGATATGCACTCCTCCAAAGCGTTGTGAAACGCGAAGAGAAACGCTACACGCGTCATGTCTTCCCTCTAGCCTGGCCGATAATTCTCACAGGGCGAGCTGGGAACGCGGTGCGACAGCCAGGCGAGCGTCGGAGAGCTATTTTTTCGATATGGATGGATGCTATGAGCGAGGCTTGGGCTAAAGCCGCCACCTCGCGGTGTGTTAAACGAAATTACACTTCTATTCGAAACGCGCCGAATGGGACGGTCGCAGCAATTAACGGCGCGTTTTTTTTTTCTCGAGCCTGGTGGCACACATGTCACCACCCCGTTATAAAGGGGACGCTCATAGCATCCATCAATCCATCCATGCAAGAGCACTGTGAGAGGAAAGTGTGAAAGATGAAAGGCGCGTTCATGTAACCTCCGTTATGTGTTTGGCGTTAGCTCAGTGGGCTAAACGCCCGCCAGCCGTCCTCGCGGACCGAGAGGTCATGGGTTCGGCTCCTGTCAACGGACCTTTTGTAGCGTTAGCTACACTGGCCTAGCCGAGCCAGTTTCGCGTGGCTCCTCAAGAGCCGTGCTGCGCATGCGCGAGGATCAGTGATGTCACACAGCTGGCGCACCAGAGCCGGCACTTCCCGCGCACTCCGCCGTTGCCGCGCACGACTCGCTGCCGCCGGTTTGCGTTTTCCAGAGGAGTGACGTCGTAGCCGAGGTAGACGTACTGGCGCCGGCGCGCGCGCAGCTATTCGCCTTCGCTGTGCAGTCGCCGTCTGACACTGCGCTGGAGCCGCTTGATAGCGCCTCTGACTGGCGTTTGCCAGTGTGGTTTAGCCATGGAGAAGGAGAGCGCAAATGCCGTTCAACGGCGCAGAAGAGCGGAGAAGCTTAATCGGATCCCGAAGTAGTTGCCTGGCAAAATAAATATACATGTGCCACATAATATGTTACCTTGTGTGTGTCATTGGAGCAGCAGTAAGCATGATAATCAAGTGAATCTTAGACAATCAGGAAAGCTAAGAACAATCAGTTGAACCTTTGCTAACGCTACGTTATCCTGGCATAGCCGAGCTAAGCCACTGCAATATTTTTTTTACAGTTTTTTTTCTTTGATGGAAATACGTCATGAAAACCTTGGTGGACCCCGACATAAAACACTTTCGTGTTAAAAAAACACAGAAAAAAAGACAATGGCACCAGCTCTGCATAAACGCATATAAGATGCCCTTTGCATATCTTCAAGCATTGTTAATGTTCACTGAATGATGCACTTGCTAATCATTGCGCGGGTTTAGGAAAACTACAGATGGTACAAAGAAGGACACTCTTTGTTTCTTTAGCTTATTGCTTCGTGTTGTTTACAAAATCAGTGGATCAGAACAACTTTCCCAAGCTGCCTCACGCAGTCGCGAGTGTGTTTTCGCGTGGGCATTCCACTTAGGAGAAACTTTTACCTCATAACAGCGTGAATTGCTTATATTAGTCTAACATCTTGCCAGATCACGGTACAAGTACACGTTTTAGCAAGGCATTAGACAAATATACTGCTCGATTTATTATAGACGTCCCAACGGCGCGCACTGAAAAACGCTCAATCTATAGGCGTTGCTTGGAATGCCTTCAAAATGAATAGCGTCCGTCTCACGGTGGCCACTGCAGTTCATGTTACCTCCCCGAGCGCTGCAACTGAACGCCCTCGGCGTCGCCTCAGCCTTCACACGCTGGCAGCGACGTGGGACCGACTCCGGGTCGTGTTCCACATCTGGCGCCACGACGGCGGCAGTTGAGCTCTGTTCCTGTATGCCATCTCGCGTGTCCACGAACCCCCATCGCCTGTCCAGGCCGCTCTGTCACTGGCCATAACCTAACTCTATGAAGCCTCTCGGAGTTCTTTGTCTCCTCATATTCACATCGTGCACAGCGTCGTGGTTTTACTCCCTCCGCCGCTTCCCTGCTCGGACACACACGCACAATCAAACAAACACAACGAAAGAAAGGCAGGCGCACACAGTGCTGCATGTATGCGCGCGTTTGTTATTTTTTTTCTTCTTTATTTCTTGTTGTGTACAGTGAGTCAGTCCATCGTGTATCGCACACTCGGCCGAGCTGGCGCATGAGATGGCCTAAGTTTCTTTCACACGTGAGTCTCGTGCCAGCAGCTATGAGTAGCGTCTGGCATGCTTCTATTCATAGTTACGCAAGAAGCTCGCGTTCTGCTTGATTCCCGGCAAATGCCAAGCAGACTGAGTTCTTCGGGCAAGTAGGCCTCTTGCAATCCTTAATGAAAAATATTTACTGTTACAGTATTTTGCTGGTATTTTTACTTCCTGCACAAGCAGTGCATCATGAAAGGCAACTCGGCAAATTTAATTTGAGTTCAGGTGTCGCCATTTGCGTCTGGCCTTCATACCATGCTGTTCCGCGTTTTTTAGCGGGTTTAAAAGCGTCAGTTTCTAACGGGCTACTAGATCATGTTGACATTCCGCGCAGCTTTGTCTGGCAGTCTTCAAAACGGGCTGCCTGAAAAAAAGACAATTAACGATAGAATGTTAATTTACGTATAATATAATGTTGCCCCGCTTAAGCTACACAGGGGCGACATGTGGCTTAAGATAATTGATTGTAAATTTGGTGCGTGGAATATTATTAGCCAACAGGAGCTTAACAATGTGTCAGGACGGTAATGCCATCATGATCGATTTGGTCAAGTCACAGAACAGCGGTCTTTGCCACAAAGCTCTTTTTAAGGCGAATACGAGTGGCACCAAAAGGGGGCCGATTCATTTTAATGCAACACTGGATGAGGTGCTTCGACGATCATGACCAGGATTTCGGGACGTGTACGTGGCGCCATCCCTCGTCGGTAACAACGGTGGCCTGCCGTAACTGAATGGGAAATAGGCGGTTACCAAAAAGAACTCCTAGTTCTATACAGCAGAGACTTGTTTGAACATTGTTGTAAAATTACAGTGTCGCACTACAAACTGCGTTTCTTCCCGCAGTGTTTGATATTTTACAATGGGTCCCCATGTGTTTCTAATGGGCTGTGTTCAGTTCTCCTGGGAAGCCACACGCTTTGTAGTGCAATACTGCGATTTTACCGAAATGTTCCAGTGGGTCTCTGCTGCATATACCCGGTAGTCCTTTTTGGTAAGTAGCTTTTTTCGTGAAATATGATTTTTTTTTCCACCTATTTCCCATTCATCTATGGCAGGACGCCGTTGCTGCCGCCGAGAGATGGCGCCACGTACAGATGCCCCTCAAATACTGGAAATGTGGGGAGCACTTAATGTTGTAAAGGTACGCCAAGCGCAATGCGTTTATGGGATAGTTGGTGCGTATGCGTAACATCCTTTTAGCGCAATAACACTACTGGAGAAAGACGACAGGACAAGGCGCTGTCGTCAGGTGATTGGAAGTGATAATCAGTGTATAAGGTGAATGAAGCTTAGAATAACAGAGAGCTGAGCTAGTTGGTGGGTATTCATTCTAAGAAGACCGGGTGTGCAAACACGGGCACAAGAAAGAAGTCACGACACCACAAACTCATTTTCATTTTCAAGCAATCATGTTTTTAAGGTGAATAAAATGTGAATTCATGTTAAATAACGAGAATCTAAAGGGTGAATTAAAAGTGACTCACATGTGAATGAAAGTTGTAAGTGCACGCAAGTAAATCAAATGTAAATGAAGTGTATAAAATGCTTCAGCGTCGACAATAATGTCGCTGACAGCGACGAAGCCTCCTAAGGCTATCGAAAGAGGATAAGCAATAGGAAGCAACAATGCAATCGACTGAGAACGTCAGTGTGGTTTAATAACTGTCTCGTCAGAGCATAGGTCTAATAACTGTCTCGTCAGAGCTCGTCAGACCTGTGCTCTACTTTGCGTTAGCTAAATGCACTGTAGATTTTTAAAAATGTGTTGGCAATAATCATGTTGTGTTATTATTCCACATCTTATTTTACCAAAACGCTGTTCGATGATAAGCTTGTGTTTTCCTTTCCTCCCTAAGCCTTTCTTAATTGAGTTTGAGCTTTTACTTTCATAACAGTGATGTTTTCTTTTTAAATTCTTTAGTCCATGTGGAATTTTTGAAAGATTGCCTCCGACACATACCACAGTTTTGGTGTTTGAGCTCGACTAATTCACAAGCGAAGACTAATTTATTCATTGTTTAGCTAAACACTTTATGGCGCGTTTTGTAATGTCCGAATTGCAGCCGGGGAAATTAGCGAGGCGTGTTTTTTTAGTGACGGCAACCCGGCGAGTTACGCTCCTGAATGCATACAGCGGAGAGCCACACCTCGCGGCGGCAACCATCGTTCTGAACGTCCACACTCCACACGTAGCGAAATTCGCCTTCTGCGTCACGTGACCGCCGAGTGTCTACGCAGTGGAATTCTGCCTCGAGCAGCCGGTTAGCGGCTCAAAGTGAGCCTCGTCAAAGGTACCTGTGGCCCAAGCTAGCCTAAGTTCGCAGGCCATACATTCCCAATAGCGTCCACTTGCAACGAATTGTGGATTGGCTTCGGCCTCAAAAATATGCGCCGTAAAACATCAGTGAAAATGAACCTTTGGTACACTTCCCAAAGGCAAATTTTCTACATTCAAGCAGAAAAATAACGAGCCCCGACGTGTCAAACTTTGAAAATGAATTTCTCCTATCCTGAGAATTCATTTCGAGTCCATGGCCTCACCTCGATAACTCACGATTTGCAAATGTAATAAGTTAGGCAAATCAATGAGTGAAAATTTGTCGAGTAATTCTATCATGCATTTCCATTTCTCTTCGAGCAAGACAGCCAGAGGACTACAATTGCGTTGTCTGCCAGGTGTAACTTTTTAAAAATTCAGTGTTATTAAACAGCAGCAGGAAGAACAAGCCACTGCTGCGTACCCGAATGCGGTGTATCGTGGCACTTGTGTATTCAATTCCCGGCCGGGTTCTGATGAGGCGAAATGCGGGAGCGCGGCTGTGCTGTTGCTTAATTTAGCTCTCGTTAATGAATGTGTGTTAACGCGCAATCCTTGCCAAGGCTCCTGTCCGATCGCGAAAGACGCTCCACCGGCATCGCCGTGGCCGCCGCCTTCGTTTTTGTTAATCTTTGACGCTATACTTGGCGTCACTGTGAAGAGAGGCATCTCCTTTCCCTCCCAGGAATGAGGCCAGGGATGGTTTCTAACTTCTTGCACAGGTCCGCAAGGCCAAGGTCATCGCGCAGGCGAGGCTGTTTCACATGATGGCCATTCCTTATTGCAAGCACCTGGCGATTAGATTGCAGGCGCGTCGACCGACGCCCTCGGAAAGTCGTCAGTGCGCGCTCCTCGGGGCGAAAATGGGGGAGGAAAGTCTTGCCTGTGCTTGCCCCAAAGGTTGCGCAAGAAACTCGAGCGCCACACGTGCGTCTCTGCCCCTTGTCTTGTTCAACGCCACTCCTCTCTGTGATTAGGCGACGCAGAGGGACGCATGCGAATCTCGCGGCGCATATCTACAAGATAACGTGCCAGTTTGATAAACTCCTTCGCTTCCTTTTTTTTTTTTTCATACCTGATAAGATATCGTAGATATAGGATGGCGTGAACTTACTGTGGCTGTTTTAAAAGGTGCACTCGTAAATCTTATCGGTAGTTACGTTGGAGTTGTGTCACGAGTGTAATGACATAACGAGGACATGGATTCGATTCCAAGTCTGATGCGAGTGGAACACGAAAGGGGTTGTCGACTGTGTACCGTATTTCGGGCGCACGTTACCGAGCGCCAATCTCTGATAACTGTGTTGCTGTCGGACATCAATCAATCAATCAATCAATCAATCAATCAATCAATCAATCAATCAATCAATCAATCAATCAATCAATCAATCAATCAATCAATCAATCGATCAATCAATCAAATTCTCTTATGTGCTTATATATCACAGTATCAGTTTTCTTTATTTTCCATCTTGCGTCAAGGTTACTGCCTGATTTATCTTGCATTTTCAAAACACGGTGTTTTGGACATATGCCTATCTCAGTAACGTGATGTTTTGGTAACCGCTAATGCAGAATTGGCCGCACCATCGCAGAGGAAAACGATTGCGTCGTGCCCGTTTTGGCTTCGCACGTACGATAGGTTGTCTCCGGAAACGCAGTAAAAACGGCCTCACCGCGGCGTTGTGTAAAGTTCTGCCGCATACAGTTGTGTAATTTTGTGGCTTTATACTTCCTTTTGATGACGCCCTTGCGCGATTCGTGCCAGCCTGCGGTAAGCCGCGAAACTGTTCGCGAGCTCTATCGTGCGAGCAGTTATATGCCCGTAGGGAGTTTGGCTCGAATGAATACGCTCCAAAAGTTGGTTCCTCGCAAACGAGGTGTGCTCACTTTCTTCGCGGCACGTTTGTAAACTTTTTATTTTTTTTCGTAAATGCAAACTTTCCTTTTTGGTTTCTTGGGGCCGAGTTTGCTGTTATGCTGCCAGCCATAGGAGGGAAACGAGAGGAGGTGACCACAGGCGGCTGCCAACATCTCGTAACACGGAGAAAATATTCGCGATTAATGTTTTTTTATACTATTTATTTTAGTAGTGGTTCATTTTCTCACAAATTCTTTCATTCAGTGCCACGCATATCCGCCCATACTGACAATGAACACAAGGTTTTTACATTATTTTATTGGACTAAAAACATTTACACCCACCTCTTGCATTATTAGTTAATGAGTGGAAGGCCCTTCTGCAATCCATTGCCAATATTGAGGAATTAGCTTCATTTCAAACGGCTCTACTAACGTACCTAAACGACCGTACCTGGCATATTAGCTGACAAACCATCTCTTTAATTTTTGTCTGATATGTCAGATTCTTCGCTACTTTTGAAATGGACCACGTTTTTGTTGTGTTCACTCTAATAGTTCTGCAGGTCAGTCTCATGTTATTGCATTGTACCATCATTCCATTATGTTACCATTAATTGCACTGTCACTCTTTAATTGTGAAGTTATTGTGTCCTTTATTTATCTATTGTTATGCTTACTTCTGTCTTCCTTTTTATGTTTTTTGTTGTAACACACGAACGCACGCACACGTACGCACACGCGCACACACACGCACACACACACGCGCACACACACGCGCACACACACGCGCACACACACGCACGCGCGCGCGCGCGCGCGCGCGCACACACACACACACACACACACACACACACACACACACACACACACACACACACACACACACACACACACAAGCGCGCACGCACGCACGCACGCACGCACGCACGCCGTCGTGAGCGAGGCAAGTCGAACGCAGCACCTGCAGTTCCTTTGCTGCTCGCCTTCTGCTGTCGATATCAGCGAGGTGAGGTTAGAATGTGTCAACATTGAGATAAGGCTTCTCCGAAAAAAGGAAGATAATTGCTTGGCTTTTGCGCAACCTTAATTGTTTTTCGTACCGCGCACTACACGCGTTCTCCCAACGCTGCGGCCCTGTCGCATTGGGAGAGAGAGGGAACGGGGCTTCTCTCCGCGTCTGGCGCTCGTCTTCCTCGTCGTCGCTGCACCGCCCGTTTTTCCGAATGCCAGACCGGCAGCTGTAAAACGCTCTTTTGACATTGTTCATGAATTCCGCGCGCCGACGCACTGCCTGGATCCAGTAGCGCAGCGTTTGGCGCGCTCGACTGATGCCGCCGTCGTCTGCGCGCATGCGAATGAGGCGCCGATGGAATCCGGGGCTGTGCCTCGCTAGCTGGCTCTCGCGACCGGTTCTCATTTCCTGTTTTGCATATGTCTACGCTGCTTCTGGGTTTACCGAGCTGCCTTCCCGGCGGACGTGCTGTTTATACTTTCTGTATCTGCGCATTTCATACATCTGAAAACCGCTGCGATACCCTTTTCTGCCGGTTCAGAGGCATACGTATGGGCTTCAATTGTGCAGAAAAATCCTGAGTTCGGAAGTTTCAAGTCCTGTAAGGTCGCCCCACTCAATTTACTGCCGGAAGATGGACAATTTAGATTACTTTGTAGATTACTGGGCATTTTTAGATTACTGCTCTGCTGCAAAAATACGGGTCGTCTAGTGAATACATTTTGAGAGTGCCGTCATCCTTTAGCTTTCTTAATCATTAAACATTTTGGGGGAACTACGTCAGCGAATACTTCTGTAGTTGTTTTACATGCTGTAGCATGTTCACTGTATTTGGTGCTGTGTGTTTCACTCAACTAGGACAAAAAAAAAAGCAACCCTAAAATAGAGTGGTATATTTTGAAAAGAAAATATATATTTAAAGAGCCATTCTCGGTTGCTATCCAAGGATGCACTTAGCGTGCTTTGGGAAGTCGTTATTTGTGGCACCATGTTGCACTATGTGTTATGGGTGGTGCCTTCCCTACCGCCATGCCCAGGCAACCAGTGCTTTCTCGAGGACCAGTTGGGAACCCGGTGTAGCGTCTGCGACCAGAAGCGCAGCGTCTCAACGACACCATCTCGAACGGTGAATGCCTCCGAACACTCCCCTTTGTGGCCGTCGTATACGCTATACCACCGCACGGCGGTACAATCGATACCACCAATACCACTCCTAGCGCACGAAACCACCGATACCCCGCACGATGGCACCGTGCCATCGTGCGGATACCACAACCGCGTGGTTTCTGCCGCATTTTGTTTACACTGCGCTATCTTAATAATAATAATAATATCTGGGGTTTAACGTCCCAAAACCACGATACGATTATGAGAGACGCCGTAGTGGATGGCTCCGGAAATTTCGACCACCTGGGGATCTTTAACCGGCACCTAAGTCTAAGTACACGGGCCTCAAACATTTTTGCCTCTATCGAAAATGCAGCCGCCGCGGCTGGGATTCGATCCCGCGACCTGCGGGTCAGCAGTCGAGCGCCATAACCACTAGACCACCGTGGCGGCGCTATCTTTAAGATCGCCCCACGAAAACTGTTAGACAAGGACGCGATACCGCCAATAGGTCAGAAAAAAAAAGGAATGATAAAAGTAGACTCGCGACATGTTGTTCGTAGTTGTCTTGAATAACTCTGATTATTCTTGAAGTGTCGTTAGTTAGCAAAGTAGTGGTGCATTTAGAAATGAAACCTCTTAAATGTTTATCTTGGGGCATAAATTTGAGTAGTTGGAGGACTTGATCAAGTTTCTAGCAAGGTTGTTTCCTTCACGTTATATTTTGCATGGCTTTTTTTTTTTCTGGGCTCTGAAGAAATCCCATAGAAAATATATAAAAAGAAAGCTGCGTCACCGCGCTCTTGCGCATCTTGAATGCAGCGCACTCAATCCTGTTTCGATAGATCTGCACCCGCTGGAATGTCGAAAGCCTAAGAGTTCGTTTGCATCTCATTTGCATCCATGTTTAGCGATGGCTTATCATTTAGGTCCGTGAAGGATTTCGATTTTCGCAACAATGCGGATGAGAGGTAGTCTGAACGCCGTGCCAATGGTTTTTATTTTTCTTTTTTCTACATCGCCCTTTCGAGACACGATGGAAAGTGCTGTAATCTAGACGTGAAGGCACGAGCTGACGTCATTCTTTTTAAAATATATCCTGTTTTTTCCTCAAAGGCGAAAAAAAAATGAAGTAAAATATAACTTCAACGAGACAAGCTCTTAGGTATTTCTGAGCACGCCCTGCAACTTTTCCAATACGACTTATCTCATAAAACAAATATTTGAAGAAGAAATGCATAATTAAACGTAGTCGATTAACTAATCGCACTTAATAAGTGTGTCAATAATCCAAGACGACTGAGGACAGCATGCCTTTGGTCTCATTTATCTAAACTGTACCACTTCGTTTTTAATGATTGTTTCGCACCACACGAAGCGTCTGTTGGTTGTTTCAGCCACGACCAAGCTACTAAGACTGGCGCATTCTTGCCGTCGCCGTGAGGTTCCGTATAAACTTCAAGGGCGATAACGTCGCCCGCGCTTCGTGTTTTCTACGTGCGAGTGAAAGCGGTCGAGAGCAGCCGACGTTCGCGGTTCACGCGGAGAGAAAACGCGCCACCTGCCTTCCGTCGCACGAAATGCCCGTGGGGGGTGCGAGGCGTGGTTTCTGCAGGAACTGCGTACTTGGAGCGGCCGGTCGCCTCTCAGCGGTCGGCTCATACGTTTGTTTGTACGCGTGCTGTGCTCTCGCCGATGTGAAGCGACAGACGGCACGAAGGTCCTTTCGCTCGCTGCAGGGGCCGTGTTAATTTTCTTACGTTAGCGTCCTTATACGCCAGCGTTCTGTTGAGTACGCCAGGTCGGATGCTAGAGGAGCGAGCTGCTAGCCTTACCTCGTATAACATTACAATTTGTTGCTGTCGTATGCATTGCTTTGCCCTTGCGGCGAAACTGGGGTTCTTTAATTGTTAGACGTAATTACTCGTTCCAGCGAACTTGAAGTTGTGTTTACTAGTGAACTAATGTTCACTAGTTGCATGCTGAAATAACTGACGGCACATGTTGCAATGGAAGCATTTAAACTACTACGTGCTTCAACACATCCACTTCGTATAAATCGTGAAATGGTAGCACCGTTTTCAAATATGCAGCCCAAAAGTTCCTGCAGGACGCATTGACGTTCCACGCTCTACTGAACATTTACCGTGCATTGCGTACAAGAAGGACTTGTAGAAAAACTATGTCTAGAACAATGCTGCGTTGTGTCTAAATGTTCTTATACAGGGTCTTTCAGCTAAGGTGCGCCAATTATTAAAAAAAAAGGACGAAAAAATTGAGGCAGCTTCGCAATAGGGGTGCCAAGCCTGAAGGAAGTGCGCAGCTGGGCAGCCTTCTTTCTTTCTTTCCTCCTCACTTTCTTTTTCTATTTTTCCGTTTTTCCTGTCTCTCTCTCTCTCTCTTTATTTCTTTTTTTTTCTCTATCTATTCCTTTCTTGCTCTTTCTATTTTTCTGCCTATTTTTCCCCTCCTTATCTCTATTTCTCGCTTGCTTCCTCTTCTTTTTCTATTTTTATACGTGGTTTTGCCTGCGTTACGCCAAGCGACGACAGCATACGACAGCCTCGGCCCCTAAAGGGCTCCGCACTTATCGTCATCAATGCGCTCGAAAAACAAGAGGAAGAGGCCTTCTCCTTGGTGCGAGCGCGCGCTCAATATGCTGCAGATGGCTATGCTATTCGTGGTTTTGCCTGCGTTACGCCGAGCTACGACAGCATGCGATGACAGCATACGACAGGCCGGGCCCGTAATGTGCTCCGCACTTAAAACATAGGCGCTTCGCGTCAGTGCTGTTCTGAGCCATGTAGAGCACGTCGTGATATTTCTTCCAATCCGCCGAGCTCGATAATTAACAAAGATTGTTTAATGATTTTTTTAAAAATTGTAACTCTAGCGAAAAAAGTTCAATACAAACGTTGTAGCGCTTGTTCAGAAGCATCAGATTTTTTTTCATTTAAACATACTATCAGCCCTCGAAAGGGCCAGGATAGGATTGAGTACAACATATTACATCGTGTACACCTATGAACGCACATCAGAGAATTGGCTAGTTATGTACAAGCAATATTAAGAGCAGTTCATAACACTTGGTTGTCAGCTTGCAGCACATAATAAAGTACCTCTGGCTTGCTGGAGGCGAGAGCGAAACTGCTCGCAATAACCAGCCCTCCGGAAGTTTGTTCCGTTCTCTCGAAGTTCGCTAAAAGAAAAAAAAATATTAAAACAATCCTTAGAAAATCTTACTTCTTTCACGTATTTTGAATGTTTATTTCTCACTACACGCGACGTTACTTCGGTTATGTAGCGTTCCTTATTTACGATCACCTTGAGATTCATAATCTTATAAAGGAGACATAGCCTTTTTTTTGTTTTCTTTGCAATTGAAGTAAAGGAACGTTTGCTTTTCCATAAAGCTGGGACACCGAGTCTTGTCTTCGATACTTAGAGTAAGTAAAGCGCAAAGCTCGCCGCTGTACTTTCTAATATTTTTTGCATTTTTTTTTTGTCGTACGGATCCCGCACTTCGCAAGCATATTACATTATAGGACGAACTAGCATTTTGTAGACGGTAAGTTTACACTGCGGATGCTTGCTTGAAAGTCCGTCGAATGAATCTTAACCTATGATTGCCCTTGCCTACTATGTTGTCTATGTGACTCGCCCAGCTCATGTTTGAGGTCAAAGTTACGCCCAAATACTTGCATTCGGTCACTCTAGTTAGCAGGGTACCTGGCAGGGAGTAGTTAAACTGTCGTGGAGCGTCTTTGTGCGATACTGTCATGTACATGGTTTTTTTTTTTTTCAAGTTCTGTTACATTTGCCATTTCCTACACCACTGATGTATTTGATCTAAATATGAGTTAAGCTTTAGTTGGTCGGCTGTGGAGGTCACTTCAATAAAAATAATGCCACCATCTGCAAATAATTTGGCTTGAACCGGTGATTTTGCAACGAGATCACTGATGTGTACTAGGAAGAGCAAGGGTCCCAGCACAGAACCCTGCGGCACAACGGAGGCAACTTCACTTGTTATAAATTTGATTCCTTTAACGCTGAAAAACTGTCGGTGATTTGTCAGAAAAGATTCGATCCATTGTATAACCTTGCAAGTGCCCAGCACTTCAGTAATAACTTCCTGTGACTTACCGTATGGAATGCTTTCTTGAGATCTAGATAAATTAAATCTACTTGGCTTCCGCGATCAAGAACTTCACAGATGAAATGCATTTCTTCACCTATGCTAATATAACTGCCCTGTTTCACTTTTTCTCAGCCTTTTTTTAAGGTGCGAGAGATTTAAAAAAGTACCACGTGACGGCCGCCTAACGCTCGGCGATTTTAGTGCCCTCAAATGTAAGTTGAGCGAATTATGAAAGGCTGCTCCGCTCACAGAGGTCGATTGAACAGGCTGTCGGTGACTGCGATGGGCGTTAAGTGATTGTATGGGCGTATCGTTAAAAAAAAAAAAAA
The DNA here is from genome assembly GCF_013339695.2 of Rhipicephalus sanguineus. NCBI lineage: Eukaryota > Metazoa > Arthropoda > Arachnida > Ixodida > Ixodidae > Rhipicephalus > Rhipicephalus sanguineus. The sequence continues at coordinate 297,046,571 of NC_051176.1, read as the reverse complement.
ATCTTCGACGAAGAAACGACCGTCACGTTACGTGCGAATGTGGTACGGGACCGGACGCAGCATTTGACGCAGCGTAGGCATTTTTTCTTTTCTTTTCGGACCAATGAAGTATTTTTCATCTCCGTCCTTCATCACACTGTCACCCTTGCCCCCACCGTCGTGTTGCTTCATTGGCGGAAAAAAGGGGGGGGGGGAATGCCTATACGTTGCGTCAAATGCTGCTTCTGGTCCCGTGTGGCATTTCCCCGTGGCTGCCGCTTTTTTTTTGCTGAAGAGTTTCTTTTTCTTAGAACGGTACGCCCTATTTGAATTTGAAATATAATTAATATTTCAAATTACCTGCCATTTTTTATTTCTTAGAAATGATTATGCCATGAATTGCGATGCCCTGCAACTTTCCTATATATGCAAATCTTCAAGTGGATGATGATAAAGTTCATGAACCAGTACTTCTAAATTAGTCTTTTCAAAGTAACTTTAGCAACGGCAAGGTACTTCCGCCTCGACGAAGAGTTCGTGCGCGAAGAGGACAGGTGCCTTACTGTTATAAGTTTTTATTAAAAATTTGTATTGTCAAACAAACACGCACACACACACACACTTTGTGATACCAGAAACCTGATGATACTAAAAAAGATCCCAGCCACTGTGGGAATGACGTCCTTTGTTGTTCTGCTAAGCGTTACCTAATAGATAGGTTCTAGGTTCGACCACTACGTCAAGTAGACGCTTAACTCGGTATTGGGCTTCGCGTGTGTAGCTTCCATATAGTGATCCCATACTTAACCCACTTCACCAAATGGGCCTACAGAGCGATCGTTTAGATATTTACGTTCTGTCCGTCTGTCTCTCTGTGGCGAGCGCAACATGAGCAATTGTGTGATTACAGTGCTCAGCAAGTACATTCATGTAGAGGCAAGCAATTCTCCATCTATGTATATCGGGCGGCGACCACGCCGCTGGCGCTCGTGAACGTGCGACGCTGTTGCAGCTGCTGCTGCGCTGTGTTGCGTGCGCCGCGCCTCCGCGCGTGTCCCGTCTGGCGTACGATTGTGACCCGGGACGCACTCTGCATTCCCTGATACCGCACGATGTCGAGTGCTTCTCATTTCGCGCGGTGCTTTACACGCGGGCACTATAACGCCAGGGACTCGGCGCTGACTCGACACACGTGTGGTATTACGCTGACGATGCTATTTCCAGCAACGTGCGTGGGCAACATATACTCCTGTTCTATAAGCAGTTCTCATCTCTTTAAGAGCTACGAAGAGGTATGTGCCTTTTTTTTTGTATCTCTTTCCAACTTACGGCCATGCGCAAAATCTGCTGGTAGAATAGATGCTCTCGTGCGCCCACCAAGCATTTTTCCGGTGGGCCATCGTTGTGTGCATTTTCATTAACCGAAAGGGCCAGACTTTTATGTGTTCAGTGTACACTCGCTACTTCTCTGACAGCAATATTGAGCTAATTCGGTGATTACTGTGTCCTGGGATGCGATGACATGAAATGATTCCGTTTTGTTTTTATTCCGTATCCGCAGATAGTACTCCGTAGTTGGTAGTCGCGGGATGCGACGAAAGCCGCGAAAACGTGCCCCGTCGCGTTCATATGGAGAGCATCGCGTGACAAACATGTTTCAGAATAGACTTTCCAAACGGAATAGAACATGGCTGTCCGCCTATTGTTCTTACGCTCGACGAGAAGGAATTTGCATAAACTCATATTTTGCCATGATTCTTCTTTTACGGCTGTCGAGCCGTTTCTTTTTTGTAGCGTTAGCTACACTTGCCTAGCCGGAGCCGATTTCGCGTGGAGCGTCATGAGCCGTGCTGCTCATGCGCGAGGATCAGTGATGTCACACAGCTGGGTCACCAGAGCTGGCATCTCACGCGCTCTCCGACACCACCGTGCGCGGCTCACCGCTGCTGGTCTGCGCCGCATTCGAGAGGAGTGACGTCGTAGACATAGTGGCGTCAGCGCGCGCGCAGCTGTTCGCCTTCGCTGTGCATCGCCGTCTGACACTGCGCCGGGGCCGCTTGATAGCGCCTCTGACTGGCGTTTGCTAGAGTCACTGTATATGCTACCTTTAGGTAGCAGAGTAGCGCATCTGTCTTCCAAACGCCGCGAGCAACCATGCGTTGCGGAGAAGCTGACGCTCGGGCCAATTTTTGTATTTTTTGACGCCGACGCCGCAGTGAACTGGATTGATCCTTGTCATCGACAGTCAAGTTAATCACCGGTCTTCGACACGCCAAACATGTCAGTCGGCGACACGGTAGGCATGTCGCCTGCAAAAAAGAGAGTGAAGCTTCGCCGCATAGCTGCGGTTGCCAGCCAGACCTATGCGCAACTCTGCTACCTAAAGTAGCATATACAGTGACTCTAGCGTTTGCAGGTGGGTAACGCCATGGAGAAGGAGAGCGCAAATGCTGCTCGACGGCGCAGAAGAGCCGAGAAGCTTATGTCATCGGATCCCGAAGTAGTTGCCTGGCAATTAGCGGTTACTGTGTTGGGGCCATAGAGACGGCAGCGTGTTACTTCACTGACCACCGAGCCGTCTTAGTGGCAATAGAGAAGCAACCTGACGTCGAGCAAAAATAAATATGCATGTCCCACATAATACGTATACCGTGTGTGTGTCTTTGGAGCAGCAGTAAGCATGACAATCAAGCTAATCCTAGACAACCTGGAAAGCTAAGAATAATCAGGTGAACCTTTGCTAACGCTACGTATACACCGTTGCATCGGGCGAGGAGGACCGGACTGGCAACCAGCGCTTTCCTCCTTTCTGGCTTGTGCGCGACGGCGCGGAGTGTGCGGGCTGGTGCTTGGATGAGTGGCGTTGTCGAACAATTTTGCGTGTTTTAGGTCGACCTGCGGATTTTGTCCTCTTTTATTGCGATATCAGCCAGCGAAAGATCAACAGGAAACCACTGGGCCGTTTTGGTTGTTCTAACAACTACTGAAAAAAGGAAACTGCTGCCTCAATAAGTATGCGACGTGCGTCACCAAACGCGGAGAGCGTGCGGTTGCAAACTCTTCAAGGTAGTACATCGTTTGTGTTACGTTACAGGTTCTAAATCGGCAAGTGCCGTAATATATCCGGAATTCCCAATGTTCCACGCGGTGAAATGTCAATCGGATATGGCCAGATTTGCGAACCACAAGCGGCCAAGTACGGCCCTGTCCGATAAAGTGCAAAACATCTAAGCACCACTCGAGTAGACACCCGAGTTGTTTTCGCTTCGTTTTATTATTATATTTTAATATGATGTGTTTGTAGCTCGGCTCAACAAGGTGATCGCTGTAGTTGATGTATACCGGTATTAGTACGGACGAGAAATCCCTCACTTCGCAGCGGTGCAACCGGCATCATACATTTAATTATTGCTCCGTACCAGCCTTCTAAAACTCGAACGTTCAATGAACTCTGCATCAAAAGGACGTGGCGAGATCTTTATCGTGAGGTTACAACTTCCGTAAGGCAGCGATGTGTATCGTATACGATGCGCGATATGAAAGCCGAATAGTAAAAAAAAAGAATTATGTTGCTTCGTGTGTAGAACAACTACCCCAGGAAGACAAATTTTTACGTGGTCAAGAACCGTGTCAGACAAGTTGCGCTATGATATACAACATAGTTAATTCTCTTCTAAGCGCGATACAAAAACCACGTTGGTACGCTTATCTAGTGTTTCTTGGACTGCCAATTTTGCTGCTTAGCTTTGCGAACGACAGCAAGAATTTCGCAAGAACAGTACATCTGGTATACGAAGTTATATGAAAAAACCAACGCGAATCACCTCCGACGCCGATCAAAGGCTCGAGCCCTGGCGCGCTTCGTGCCTCACCGGCGTAAGAAACTCTCTAACCATCTTCATCTTATCGCCGCCGAAATCCGATCAAATATCACGACTCTTAAGAGAAAAAAGAAGAAAAAGCGCGCCGGCATGTCAACATCAGCATCGTTTTTATGTACCAGCACTTCCCTGTAAACAGCTCTAACTTCGTCCACACCGGTGGGCAATAAACGAGCGAGCAATAAGCGGTCACTTAAAAGTTGAGATACAAGATAGGTACCTGTTTGTGAACAACGAACAGATGCCGCGCCATGAAATAGAGACTGCATGCTCACGCACGACCGCATGTACGAGCGGTAGTCGGTGCGACAACATAAACACACCGTGAATGAAAAAAACAAACTAAAAGATTACAGTCCAAGAAAAAATTCATTGTATACCCTAAGAGTGAGGGAACTTGCTTGCCCTACTAGAACGAGTCCAAATGGGTGGTTTTCCAACAGACAGTGCCGAAATATATGACATCGACCACTTATGACACGTTCGCGCCGCCGTATATTATCATCATCGACCCTCAACGGGTCAAACCTTTTCAAGACGTCTCACAGGCTCATTTCCTACGTAGGTCGCATCTCTTCATACAAATTTCAGCGCGCCAGAGCGAAAAAAAACCGACTGCAACTGCAGCCAGCTGCAGCCGCACGCATACCTTCCATACAAACGCGGAGCTTCGCACATGCCAGTGGGTTGCCAGACCAGAGACGGCGCCGCCCGCTAGGCAATATGGCGGCTCCCACGAAAAAAAGGTCTATATCCTGGCATAGCCGAGCTAAGCCACTGCATTTTTTTTCCTCTATGAAGGGAATATGCCGTCATTTTCTACTCCGTTTCGGAACGGGGGCATTCGTCGGCACTGTCGAACATCTTCAACTTTGTTCGGCATGATTCATACGTAATGTCGGTGTACTCGTCATTCTGACGTCACTTTTTTGTGACGGGGAGAATGACAGGGAGAATGGGCGTGGCCCGAACATTTTCGATCAATCAGGGAGTGGTAATGACAAATTAGGAATAAAAACGAAACGGTACATAATAATGTTATACCGGCCCTGTTCTATTCATTCTTCTTCTTTTCAGTCTTTTTCTTCAATATCACAATTGAAATTCGGTGATGAGTATGTCAAGTTACGTGCAATTTTTCTATTTCTAGAAAACGGTATGCCATAACATTGGGACGCTGTACAACTTTCCCAAATAAACAACTGCCGTCAGTTGATAATTAAAAAAGTTGTGAAGTTTATGTTAAATAATTATTTCAGTGTAACTATAGTTGCGGCGGCGTGGCGTATTTCCGCCTTGACATAAAGTTCGTCTGTGAAGAAGACAGAAGGTGCCTGACTGTCAAAAGCATTTTTATTTAAAAAAAAGTATTTATAGCCTAAAAAATAAATAAAAACGCCCTGCATAAGCCTCAGAAGATTGGTTCACTGCCAAATTACTTATGGGATAAAATATAGAAAGAAAAAGAAAGGACCTTTTCTTTCGCTCTCCATGAAAAACCCCCAACTGAAGACAACGTGTTCCTTACACAACCTTACAGCGCTTCAGCCTGAGGAATGCCATGGTTGGAGGCAGTACATTGAGGCACTCTATAATAAATTAGCGAGAGCATGTTCTTTACTATGTAAATACCGCCAATACTTGCCTAACTTATTTGAGCTATCATACTGCCGTACCGATCGCTCATATCTTCATTCAGTCTTCAAACTGCACGAAAGATCAGTTGGACTCTATATGTTTCCAGATCGTATAACTGGATTAACTCTTCTTCAAACACTAAATATAATACATTTTCATTCATTAACCATCTTTAATGATACACGTGCGAGCACTGTTCACAACTATCTTTTTAATTTTTCTTATTTTACCTCGCAGGGAACACCAGGTCTACAGTATGCTAATTTTTTTGCACCCATTAGACGACAATGTATGAGAGAAAAGACGGATTCATATTGCTGGAATTACAATATTGATCAATCTTCCTGTTGATGTTGAATAAAATGCACTTGTCCACGTTTCGTTAAGAAAATGTTCCGTAGCACTTCGACTGCTGACCCGAATGTCGCGGGATCGAATCCCGGCCGCGGCGGCTGCATTTTCGATGGAGGCGAAAATGTTTGAGGCCCGTGTACTTAGATTTAAGTGCACGTTAAAGAACCCCAGGTGGTCGAAATTTCCGGAGCCCTCCACTACGGCGTCTCTCATAATCATATCGTGGTTTTGGGACGTTAAACCCCAGATATTATTATTATTATTCCGTAGCACTTCCGTGTATAACGCTGAGCTGAACTTCAGTTCTTCTTCAGTCTAGCTTTACCTTCTTTTACGGCTTTGTCGTGTTTGTATTTTTTGTTCAGCCTCTATTTTGAGTGGAGCAAGCATCTGGATATATTTCCACCCGCTTCTGTGTGTGTGAATACGAGCGCATTGATGGGGAGGACAGTTCGCGTCGCCCCTATAGCGACGGTTGTGGCATCGTATAGCTGCGCGTGTATATCGCGCTCAAAATGCGCTCTCGGGTCGAGCGAGCCCCGGTCTGCGCACGTGGTGGCCTCGGTCACGTCGCCGCGAGTACGACGACCTGTCACGCTAGGCTGCGCTGTCGCTGCGACCGCGGTTCCCGCATGTGGCTTCGTCAGCAGGGTCGCACTGGGAAATACGACCGTGTTTGTTTTGAGGTCGGCTCACCGCGGGGAAGTCCACTTTTGTCTCCGCCCGACACAGCTGCACCAAGTGGATTTGCTCTCTGCGTTGCTGAAGTGGCTGCTTCGTTCTGCTACTGAGGTCGCGGGTTCGATACTTGGCCGTCACATTCCGACCACAGTGGAACGAAAAAGCGCTAGTGTACTGATCGAGCGCTGGGCGCACAGTTCAAATGTACACTAAAGGCTAACTCTATAACAGGTTAAACTGGTACGGGGTCCTTTAGAGCCACATTTTTCGCGGGAATAGGCTAATTACTCCTTCGTTTATGTGATAAATAAATAAATAAATAAATAAATAAATAAATAAATAAATAAATAAATAAATAAATAAAGAAATGTACAAAAAGACCGAGTACATTATTTGGCGTTTCATTATATCTGTACATGCTTAAAGACTGGAAGCAACTTCTCACGAGAAACGAAACAGGCCGAATCTGGAGCGGTTATTATTGATCAGGTTCGATTGATCAAGTTTGATCAGGTTCGACTCACACTGACGTCATTGAGGCCGTTATTATGGGAGGCAGCCATCGTGCGAAAAACTGCGCCTCCGGCAGTATGGTGAAAACCGTGAGCGCTGTTTTATTACTTCACGTGATATCCGTGTGTAAGTTTGCGTGGTTAGGTTACCTTTGCGATTGCGTTGCGCGAAATGCGTCTTCATGCATTGATGCTGCGCGTTGTCTTCTTCAGTTCAGTGGAGACGTTTGCTTCGTGTTCTCGAAGGCGGATTGCTTGCCGCATCGGACGTGTAAGCAACGTACGCATGCTCGAAACTGTTTACGATTGCGTTCCGAGACCTGTCTACAAGTTTTAACTCCATATTTTGTGCTGATTAGTTAGTGCTGCATCAGCGCGCGGCGCTCTGTAATGAGAAATGCAGAGAACCTCTGTCAAAGCACTCACAGTTAAGCGTTTTTACCGAAGTGTCCGTAGCCTTGACTCGTCAATAAAAGTGCCCACTCAGGACAGGAGCGTCGGATATTCTATCTGAAGAGAACTCGACGGTCACGTCGTTTTTTCTGTTCTCTTTTGTAAGCAAGAGACACGACTGAGCCTTGGCCTCGTTTCTCATTTTGCATGATTGAACTGAATGGACCCGCTTTTTGTGTCCGTATACGGCACAGAAAAAAAAAGAAAAAACACCCTGAATCGATTGCACTGGCGGCCGTCGCGGTCGATGGACGCGACTCCGTCGATAACGCCTGGCTTCTAATGTGCGGAAGATTTTACCAGTGAAGCCCGTCAGTGAGTGTCTTGTTTAACGAGAGAAAAAGGCAAATATATGTGCGTGGCGGAAACGTCATAACAAACACACCGCGAAGATATAGAAAGCGTGACGGAAGTTAGCGTAGCGCTCCAAGTCTATTTATTTCCCCCCTCGCGCTCGTTTTCCCGCTGGTAATTACGTATAAAGCCCCAAACGGCGTCCTTGCTTTATTGCAGAATCAAAATATATGAGTGAACGCATAAGCTCTATCGGTGAGCATAGTCAGGCTACCTGATGAAAGTACTGGGCTGTACGAAATGGAAGCAACACGGTGAATCGAACGCTTGCCAACGTTGGTGTTCATTTACAGATTTTTTGGCACAAAGCTGCTTAGTGGTAGGAGCTGAAGTTCCATGCGCAGAAGCGCATAGAAGGCCCTTGAGCGGGAAATGAGGCTCAGTGCGTGTCCGCACCCGGATGCGAGGAAGAGCGAAGACGAAGAGTCGTGATATGAGCCGAAAGGAAGACAAATTGCTTTCTGCCTGCAGAGCTGTGGAAGAGCACACGCGCACGGATAATATTGTATAGCGCATCTCGCGGTGTCCTCTGTCCTTTGTAATTGCATGCTCAGTCAAATTGGCCTGCCCCTTTCTTTTTTCCATTCTCAGTGGTAGTATGTTTCGTCCATATTGATATGGAGGTGAATCGCACGATCTCACTTCTTGTATGACTTGGTAAATATTGGGCAGTTAGTGAGAACCAGCAAACAATGTTTTGTAGTGATTACTAATTCGGGTGGTAATCGTGCCTAAAATGCACACCCTGAAGTTTGCCGCTGGTATAATAACCAGGACTGGATTGACGGACTATTTTCAATTCTTGTAAAGCTGTTTCACTGATTCGTGTGCGAAGTGCGTGTCTATGTATCGACGCCTTGCGTGTGTGCGTGTATAGCTGCTCTTTGACCATTTTTCGTGTCGCATTGGAGGGAGCCGTCAAGCTCTTTTCCCGAGTTTCCTTAAATGGTGTATCACAAGATTTACGAAAAATACTGGAACACGAGGTGTCGCTGGAGCCAATGTTTTAACAAGTGGTCGCGTCTTCTTTAAGACAGTGGATGTGTTCTAACCTTGAAGAGGACACCCCATGTTGAAGGATTCGCCTGTACTTCTGCCTTATAAATATAGTTTAGTTTTGCAGAACAGCTAGAAGAGTTCAACGGATATATATCCAATCCACACGCGCACAATTCATGCTCATGCTTGTTCGCTTTTCAGCTATAGTGCTCCTCGGATGTGCAACAACGAGCACAAGTGAAGCCGCAGTTGGTCAACGTGTTCGCATTTCACTCGGTACTCTTCCACTGGCAAAATTTGTCGAACGGTGTGCGCGGTGAAAAAAATAAAATAAGTCCAAGTGCACTTGAAAGCTTACCTAACGAAGGTCACGATAGCACGCGTCTTTGCGAATTTCATAAGGACTGTGCAAAACGTCACACGCGCAATCAACTAAATAGGGCACGTACTATATATATATATATATATATATATATATATTTCCAGCAAAAGTGTCGGAAATTGTGCTTAATAGAATCGTTTTGCATTATTGTGGGTAATAAATCTGCTTCGAGATAGAACGTTCTGTTAGTCACACTAAAAAATTTTTTGTAGACGAATCAAATCGTTCACGCTAAGATGTTCATGAACATCTTAGCGTGAACGATTTGATTCGTCTACAAAAGTTTCGTATGAAAGCGTGCGAGAAGTGTACTTTTACAAACCTCTTCTAAGAGATCTACATATTTAAGCGTTTGATCTAAGGAAGACAAAGAGCGGACTGCACCAGCTGAATTTTTTTCAGGTAGACATGAATCTTGTAAAAAGTTTTTTTTTCGCACACTGAACTTTTCTGCAACTTCTTGCGCGGCGTTATTTGAAGACATTCGTTGCTCGCTTATTTGCCCAAGTGGTGCTTTAAAGTTCAAACCTATACATGCGTACAGCCACCCAAACCTTTGACTAGCGTGCGCGAGCGCCGACTTTTCTGTGCGTCAACGCCATATGACGGAGCGAAGTTGCAAACAGGGCGAATGTAAGCGCATGCCCACAAAGCGAGCACAGCTGGGCCCATCCTCTGCTAGGCTGTTCCTTCCCAAGGATGTCAATCCATATTAGCGCACTTCAGACGAACCGCGTGTTCTTCGGCTTATCTCATGATCGGGGGGCGTGTGGTGTATCTTAAAATTTTTTTTCCTCGGTTGCTCGCTGTAACGTTCATCTTCGTACCATAAAATTCAACCAAAACCATTCGCATACTCGCGCTGTCTGTTCGCGTGAAGGACGCTGCTAATAGGGTGACGTCCTTAAGAAGGAATATAGCCTAGCAGAGGATGGGCCCAGCTGCGCCCTCTTTGTGGGCATGCGCTTACCCTCGCCCTGTTTGCAACTTCGCTCCGTCATATGGCGTTGACGTATAGAAAAGTCGGTGCTCGCGCACGCTAGGTAAAGAATTGGGCGGCTGTAAATGCGATATTTAGGACCGTAAGGGCTGCCGAGAAACCGTTGAGCCGAACTGAAGATTGCGAGAAGAGAAAAAGGTGTACCGCATCGGTTTAAATTCGTGCCTTGGAAGTGTGCAAACTTCAGTGCAGTCTGTTGTTTAAAACAAATGATATAAAGGAAGTGCTTTAAACAGGAACGTGAAAGTTATAACGTTGGCTATTGGTTCTCATGTGAAAGAGAATCCAAGTTAGAACGTTCGGTCTTCGCGCATGAGCGCGTCCGCTGATGCTAAATTTGTGTATGGGTTCAATTTTTCACTACAGAACTGTGTTGTATCGCAGTGTCTACGTGTTAGCGAAGCCTCGTTACAGATTGTCAAGGCAGAACGTCTCGACTAGTACATACGCGGACCATCAATGAAAGTAAGGTTGTAGACGTCTCGTCGAAAAGTGACAGTGGGCGTGTTCTAATTTTGGCCAGCATCGTAGACAGTCTACGCTGACAGCTCTGAAGACAACATCGAGCTGCAGTCGTCTGAGTGATGGAACGCGTCTGCATTTGTCTTCATGACATCTGCGCGACGCTCGGCTGCTGAACCCAAAGACAAGGGTTCGATCCCGGCAGCGGCGGTCGCATTTCGATGGCAGCGAAATGTTAGAGGCCCGTGTACTTAGATCTTGGTGCACATTAAAGAACGCCAGGTGGTCGAAATTTCCGGAGCCCTTCACTACGGCGCGCCTCATAATCATATCGTGGTTTTGGCGCATAATGCCACTGAAATTGTAATATTATTATCTGTGCGACGTGACGCGACGTCGCGTCGGCAAGAGAAAGCTAAGGAAAACACAGAATTGCTATTTATTTAACTTCTTTCGTGTTCGAATCTCTAAAAAACTGAGCGTAGCTTACATCAAGCACATGAGAAAGCGTCTACTTCTGGGCAGACGACCATATATCCCGGCGAGATCCAAGCATACCGCGCAGCCGCCATCTTGTTTGGACAACAACGTAGCCCGCATCGTATTTTTTTCTGCGATGCTGTCTTCGCGAAGCTATCTACTTTGTTGTCTTCGGCGAGCATTGGAACAGAGCCAGTGTAGTCCCGCCACGGTTAGACGCTAAGCCCTTTAATGTTTAACACGCTGATGGATGCGCATCTTTGTTTAAAAAGTGATTGATGTGCTGGAGACGCGCGGGCAAAAACACGCGACTTTGTACACGTGTCCTTGCACGTGTTCTCGAGCTGGGAAAAATATTGCGCGCGCCAAAAGCTGCGTGAAACTTCGTATACTTTGTAACTATACGGGGCAGCAGTCACTAAATCTGGGCAGGGTCACCTCTGTTTCATCTTCGATGTAAACAACGTGCACACGCGCTTGCTTGCAAGCACGCGCGCAGATAGAAAGACGATGCTCCAATGACTCCTTGACCTCTTCCAGTTAATAGAGAGTTTTAGTGCCGCGGCCCCAAAGCGGTTTGCGTGCCCTTGCGTTCTTTTGTATTCTCCATGTATGCGGCTGGGGTCGCCGGCACTAAAACTCTCTAATGAGTTCTGAAATGGCATCTGCACTGCCCGCTATCGCGTTATCGTTCAGAACGAATTCTTTTGCCTGATCGAGTGTTATCAGCGAGCGTCTCCTACCCTATAATCCTCGCCTCGTTCTGAGGAGCAGGGCCGTTATCTTGTGCGGAATATACGAGACGCATGGTGACCCAGAGCTGTAAAATATGGAGAGTGCTTGGGCTGGTGCCCCTTTACGAGAACCCCGGAATCCACTTCCTAATGGGCAGAGCGCTCGCGTTTATTTATTACTTCTTATTTCTCGCTTCATCTTTATTATTTCTGTTGAGCACTGAAGGGTGGCGTGTCTTAAATTACGATGAGTATTGTGCCTCGTTTCTCCTGCTTTTGATCTTTTTATGCTGTTTATTCTAACTTGTCTAGCTTACATGCCTTAACTTTATCCCCCCCCCCCCCCCTTTTTTTTTCAGTTTACAGCGAACCCATAAGCACGAATATTTCATTCCCTTCCATTGAATGTAGACGGGTACTAGATTTCGGTCGTCTAATCAGTGAATTGATTCCCATCTACCGCTTCTCTTAGCCGTTATTGAATATTCATTGGGAGGTCGAGCGCTGTCTCTTTATGAAAGCGCGAAGTGCGATTTACGAGTGACTTCCTCCACCTCTAAGGATAGGCGTAACGTTACAGATCTGAAGACAGCAGAATGGGTCAGGGAACAGACAGGGGTAGCGGATAGTCTAGTTGACTTTGAGCGAAAAAAGTGGGCCTGGGCCAGGGTTGCCAGGTTGAAAAGACAAAATGTAGCCACAAAATCGAGAAAACTAGCCAAAAAGTAGCCAACTGGAACCGAGTGTAGTAAAAGTAGCCAAAAGTATCGTCGCCTGTGTGAAAAGACCTACGACGTTTGCATTTAAGCGGCTAAATGTTATACGCTATTGGCGAAAATATAAAAAGTGCAGTATAAACATTTTAAAATAACAACTGCCCGGATCTAATCATAAATTATTGATTTTATCAGTCACATCGAGCGGAGTGACCAAGTGCCTTGTGCTGTTGCAAAAGTAACACTGTTTACGCATCTTATGTGACTTTCCTTAAATGGACCAGAGGTATACCATTGGGCGACGATAAATATGAATTTGACCTTGGTACCCTCAACATCACAATTGCCGGTATTCAAGCCTATATTGTAGAGTTTACCTTCACAATCATTTATTGTGGGATGACGAAGCGCGAAACAGTTGATATTCTTTAGTCGCAGTTCAAACTTAATCCTGGGAATTGACTCCAGCAGTTCGTCGGACATCCGATTTGTACCGCTTAGCGCAGAGCCTACCCGATGTGGAGCGGGGAGCGCACCCGACTGCCTTGTTTCCGTCAAGTTGCACTTCAACGTCGCATTCAGCCACACCATGGGATCAGTTTCTTTAGTCCCAAGCACGTGCCCAAAGCCTTTGTTAGTGTACGTTGGAAGCTGTAAACACGCAATGACCGTCATTTTTTGACACCACATACTGGAACGCCAATGACTGCGACGTCACCAGATATCTATATTTTGCCTAAAATCGAGGGAACGCAAAGAAGCTAAAAACTAGCCATGTAGCCAAGACGTTTTTTCTGCCGCCGCCGGCCCAAAAAAAGTAGCCAAATTGGCTTAAAGTAGCCAAACCTGGCAACCCTGATTGGGAGAGGCCTTCGTCCTGCAGGGGACCTAGAATACGCTGATGATGATGATGGTCATCTTTGCTAATCAGTCGTGATTTCGAATGTCGTCTTCAGAGCGAGGAGTTCCACTCGAGTGATATCAACGGGGATAGTGAGCCTTCTTTGAACCGAGTAATGGGATTCTAGTAGAGCTTCACGCTATTCTTCTGGTGCAAGCGCAAGCACGGAGCCTCACCTTTGACAGGCTGAGGCGTTTTGACAACGCCGTCTCACTTATGCACCACGATTGCGCTCATTTTCACATTGGCTGGCGCTAAAGCTAAGATCGTCTTTATTTACGTTATTGCATAAAGAAGCGCAATCGTTACCAGCCCCCCATTCCCCCCGAGATTGTATACGTGGTGTCTTTACCTTGGTCTCCGGAATAGGCCTCGTCACCATGTGCAAACGCAATTTGTTTATTGTGCGCCAACCCCGCAGAAGCGAATCTACTCTGAGCAGCAATAAAAGGTAATAGCGCTTTATCTCCGAATGGGGCATTGACAGACGGTGTGGGAGGAGCCACGTCGGAAACTATGCGCAAACAGCGTGCTTCTTCGACCGTTAAGACTAGCCCATCTACTGCGACACTCCGTCGGCGCTTACTACCCATAGCTTGTCTCTCAAAGTACCTGGCGGCCATAAATCGGTATAAGACGAGCGGTGTCTGCCGTAACCATACGCGACGGCGCGCACTGCGTCGTGTGTGCGCTCTCTCCTCCGCTCTTCGGAACGTGACGAGTGGAGCAGTTTAGGCAAAGTGGGCAGCACGATGGAGCGCGACGCAATTTAGACAGACCGCGTCGGGCTTGTGTGTTCATACATACACTCTCCGCGGGCCACTCGCGCAGTCACGCGCGCCGGTTACGCTTGCTACGCAATTTTTTCCCCCTTTCTTTCTACGCTTGACGGCTGCTACGCTGTTTTGTATGGAACGTGCAAGAAATACGTCTAAAGGAATAGGAGGAAGAACCTGCTACGTTGGGGCCTGGAAGCTTATGGAAACACGAACCACGTATTAATACGACTCCTTTCTCTGTCTTTTCTTTTTGCCCATTGCCATTGGCTGGCGAAGAAGCTGCGTCCACGATGTCGCTGGGATCCGCCACTTGGGGGGGGGGGGGGTCAGCTAGAACATAAATGAAAAGGAAGTGAATAGAATTGGATAAGAAAATATAGTGCTCACAAAGCACGGATCGATCCAGAATTCCTATAATTCGCAAGCTGTTTATTTTGTAACGGGCCGGAAGCAGGAAAACAGTGGCACATCCCGGATTTTTCACGGTTTCGTACAAGCCGGTCGTCATATTTTTAACACGTGCTCACAGTTCAATCATGCAGTGTCGAACGCTTTACACCGTCCAAGCGAGCAACTGGCATGATCGGATGCACTAACGAGTGCGAGCAGACACACTCGTTGACGTGCTGCCAAACGGATGTTTAGTCGGCTAACCTTATCCGATCAAGTCACTTTTATATGGGTTCTATGTGCGGAGGGGTACATTGTTGCTGCATTCATGTTACATGATACTTTGGTGCTGCACTCACTGCAGCCGTCCTTGAAAAGAGGACACGGTAAGCGACTGTAGAAAAAGTCGACGCGCGTCTTTAGCGAAGCAAGTATACACAAAACGAGTTTGCTATGCAGCTCAGTGTTTGTTATGACTCTGCAATGTTTAGGAAGATGCATTTAGAGAGGAAAGCGAATAGCACGTTAGCTCGCGTGGAGTCACGCTAACGCAATACGATCAGCGCAGACAAAACAGTTGGCTCTGTCCTAGCGTGTCCTGTGTGATGCGCGGCGGGCATATAAGACGTATACTCTATGCAAAGAGCCGTGAAGCGGGCTATTCTGCAGAAACAGCCGCTTTTTTTGTCGCTTCCTCAAATGATTCCCTCTTTTTCTAACTACATGTTGAAAATGATACATGTATATGTGTGTATCTTATTGAGGAAGGCAAATTCACTTATTTCGAAGTTGTTCCTGGCTTTCTGCCAAATCGTTGAAATAAACTTGTCGCATTTTTTTTAACGCTCACGTACTTGCAAGACCAGAAAAAAGTTCAGGGAAGATGGAGGCTTGAGGCGATGAGAAATGCATGCCTCGGCGCTATGTGAGGCGCGCCGTAATGGGAGACTCGGGATTAATTTTGACGACCTGCGTACCCGAATCGGTCTACACGGGCGGTAGTTTTTCTTCCTTTCTTCGTGTTTTTCTTTCTTTCACTTTGCCTCCGCCGAAATGCGGCTTCCGTTACCAGGAATATCCTCGTACTTAGCCGCGTAATACCATAGCAGCAGAGTAGTGGCGACTGTATCTAATGTCCGCAAGAGCACTGCGGGCGCTACCAGTTTGATGTATACCGCGGAAGGCGAGTTCATGTTTCAGAGCGCGCTTTCTTTGGAAAGGGACGATGTACTTGGTAACATTTCGATTACGCGAACCCTACGCGTCGAACGTTGGTGTACAGCAGTGGCTTTTGATAGAAGGCTGATGTGGGGCACATTTCGTTTCGTGAATCATTCACATCGCCTTCTCGTGCAGCGCCATAGATTGTTGTGTTTTTGCGATTGCCACAATATGCAGTAGAACTTCATTACATGGTGCACTCCTTTAGTTCTCGTTTATCGTTTTTTACATTTATTTTTTTATACCTGAAGGCCATGAGCACAAATGTCGGTTCACTTTGCAAGTGCGGCTTTTGTAGCTTCCCCCCCCCCCACCCTGTTCTGATGAAATGTTAAAATGTATATTACATGAAAATAGAACAAAATATAACTAGGGGAGTGCGAATATTCGAAAATTTCGAATAACGAATCGAATAGCGTTCTGTTCGATTCGTCTCCGGAATCGAATAGTGTATGTCAGAAATACTGAATATGTTTAGAATAACAAGCAACGATGAAAAAAAACTCCAAAGGAACGAAACGTTAGAATAGAGAAGGGTAGTATTGCTTGTTTTAATCATATAATTATCAAAATGCGTGCAGCCCAAGGTTTTACGCGTGACTATCGACGCTATATTGACCTCAGGGTGAAGACGTTTTTGCTTAAAATGCCAGTGTCGCCGAAGTGATAAAGTCATCAATTCACTATCTTGATTATTACATTCATGATGTTGACTCACGGATTTTGTTTACTATTTATATATCAGTTTGATTTAAAAGCTGTTGACAAAGTGCCACCTTGACTAGTGTAGTTACTGCTGTACGTAAAAATTGCAGTTACAAAATATTTCTAAAGCCCTATAGTTGCTGCTGTGTACGAGCTTGCATCAGTTTACATACTTGTTGTACTTTTTTATCGGTTGAAGGTAATCGTATTGTTCCTTTGATAAAGATCGTGAACATTTAAGTAAAATGTTGTGGAATTCTTGGGCTGTTTCGAAAATGGTTACCTTACCATTCTAGGGCAGCTTTGAAAATGGTTGCCTTAATATTCGAAAACTATTCCAACAGTATTCGATTCATATTCGTATTCGATTCCGTGTCATCGCCATCAGATTCGTATTCGATTCGGTTCTAAAATTCACTATTCGTACGTCCTTAAGTATAACTAAAAGCTGGGCAAAAGCTAAGGATGTCCTTACCTTACTGTTGCTGCTATCCGATAAAATCAAGTAGAGTTTAATGGTATTGCCCAGAGCCGTACACATATGTGAATTTGTACGCTTAGAGTGTCTGCGGTTGTGATGTGTGCTATCGGTTGCCGACTTTTGGTTTCAGGTGAAGAAAACCAGAAAAAAAAATAAAGAAAAAGAAAAGTTCCTTGTGACGTAAATTGAAAAACTGAATACCTATATTGTTTTTCTTGCACTTTTTCCTAATGGATGTTATTAAACACTGTAATTGCCGTAGTTGGTTGTGAACGAAAAGAGCAACGCGAACTGCTCTTTCGTTCAGAGGAACGCCGCATAGCAAGGCGCGCAAGTTGAGCCCCCTTGTGTCAACAACTTAGGACCGATTACAACTCAGTGAAAGCGCCGTCGAAGAGCTTATGTGCTCGAAGCTGGTGTGTATTGTACTTTCTCTGCGACTTAAATTGGTCAGTGGTCCCAGCGCTTACTCAGTGGCTGCCTTCTAAACCTCTGTCTTGCTTTTATTGCGATAGCGATTATATATGGACACTCTCGACTGGTTTTTGCCGTCGCCGTCTATATATAAGTCACAAAGAAAAATAATTCAGAAAATTTTTCTCCGAAGCGCGGAATCGAACGGGCGACCTCTCGCTCCGCTGCGCGCGGCGTTGGACGGCTAGGCCACGAACCGTACGTCTATCAGCATGCTAACGGCGGGCTCTTTATGTACACAGGCGTCCACTGTTAAAGGGAACATCGGAGCGTGTGGCGACAGCTCGGCGCCACCGCCGGCCGTCGGCTGCAACGAGATTCGCGCAGACGCAGTTAGCACCGTGCCCGGTGCTCTTTCGTCGCGTCAGCGGTTCGCTTCGCGACGATTCGCAGCGCGGAAGCAAACGACGAAAGAGCACGACTCACAGCGCGCACTGCGCCTGCGCGAAACTCGTCGCAGCCGCTGGCCGGCGGTGGCGCCGAGCTATCGCCACACGCTCCGATGTTCCCTTTAACAGTGGACGCCTGTGTACACCATTTACTTCAGCTTGCTTTCTTAGTCACCAGCGAGATGGTGAGAGGGGCGCGCTTTAAAGGTCGTCGCCCCGCTCGTTGCGATGCGCGTGCGCTTCATGCCTGGCACAGGGCATAGTCGCCTGCGCGCGCGCTTATCTGGGGGCGGTTTGTATGTCTTGTGCTTTCACCGCGATGTCCGCGCTGAAGTTACAGAGCGTACTAAGGTCACTTCGCTCGTTGCAGCGGCCGCGTTTGCGAAGGGAGCGGGCTGTTCAAACAGAAAGAAGTAACAACTGTGACAGTTGTTAGGTCGCGCTCGTCCTGTGTGTATCTGTGCGTTCGTTTCGTGCGTCCTTCTTTATGTTTGAGCAGCGCGCTTTAAGTGTCGAGCTGTGACACTTGATAGTTCGCGCTCGTCCTGTGTGTGTTCTTTTCCTGCGTCATTTGCGCTTGAGCCGCGCGCTGGAAATTGTCGAGCTGCTTTCCGTTCTTCGCGTTACATTCCAATTTGTTGCTATCGCATTCATTGCTTCGCAGTTGCGGCGACCGCATTTGCAGTTGCGCAGTTGCGGCGGCTACGGCGGCCGCATTTCGATGGAGGCGAAATGCAAAAACACCCTCGTACGTATACATTTAGGTGCACGATAAGGAATCCCAGGCTTTCAAAACTAATCCAAACTCCCCCACTACAGTGTACCTCAATAATGTCGTGGATTTGGCACATAGAATCCTAGAATTCAATCTAATTGCTTCGTGCTTTATACTAAGCTTTATTTGCGAACGTTCCCTTGAACGTGACTTGCCGAATGTGTCTGACTGGTCCCTCCCTGGTCGAGGGATCGGTCGGCGAACGCCCGCAGGAGTGGGATGTGGAGGGGAAAAGGCGACCTGTGAACGCGCAGGTGGGACTGACCGCTGTTGGATAGGGCGAGTGGCCGGGACCGCGCAGCCGTGCTCAGTCGGGAGAGAGAGAGATCACCTCAGGAGGTTTTTCACATTAGTGTTTCACATGAGTTCCGCGGCCTGTCTGTTTGTCGTTAGCCACGTGGACGCACCGATGCAAGCAGCCAATAGGAGGCCGAGCACTTGAAACCAGTGGCGCAGAAAGTCAGCGTGCCTCTTTGAAAACTTGCAGACTGGTTGCGTTGAGAGGTGCATTACAATATTCGCCAGCATGGGGCCTTAATGAAACCTGACAGGGCAACCGAAAGTGAAACAAAAGAAGTGTCGCACCAAGCATGAACGACTTCAACATGCTGCGAAACGAAGCCTCGCTACATGTGGATTCCAACATGGCACGTTGGATCGCTTTTCTTTAGTCGATGAGTATACCTTCGTTACTTTTGGTTTATCTTCACTTTAACCACAGCAATTTAGAGGGGGAAAAATGATGTAATCCGCACTAAATCAGTGAGCTAGAAATAAAAGCACCTGCCTTTCTCCCTTACCTCCCGCGAAGGACGTGGCACTCATGTTTCCGATCATTCTTGTGGTGGCGGCGCTGTCGTTACGTATCGGCAATTATCGTACTTGCACGGCAGCAAGTACGATTACATGAAGGTAGCGGCGACGTTCCGGTATCGCAGCTTGTCTGCGGCGTCGTATATTCCAGTCGTTTTGTGCCGAGCAGCCATTTAGTCGCTTGCGTGCCCGTTTTCCCGCTACGTTTGAATACATTTATGAGCAGACAGGCGGCTTCCCATCTCTCGGACAATTCTGCTTTGAGCGAATGTCCCGTATCGACCGCGGCTGTCGTTGTGATTTTTTACTGGCGTATTCTTATCTCGCCCCTCGGTCTTGTTTCGTTGCGTCCCCCGCTGTGGCAGGAAGTCGTTCGAGTTTTCTCTTGGCACACACACATATATATATATATATATATATATATATATATATATATATATATATATATATATATATATATATATATATATATATATATGCTCGACTCTTTTACCTCGCACTTTGCCTCTTACGTCTATATTCTCCATAACCACAACGCGTGTTGAGCGGTTATCTTACGTAAAACACGTGCTCTGTCGTGGGCCTTAAAGCACCAACCAGATTTTGCTTTGTTACGAGCCAGAATATCGCAATATACGCTGTTTTGACGCACACGCGACTATGCATGGGCCGTGCTAGCTGCGTCGGAAGAACGAACGATCGATGCTGGGTTCACGCGGTCTGTCGCGTCTATAGCGTATTCGCGCGAACTACCAGTTGCGCACCACGTTTGTTTGTGTCGGGATACACCGTTCACGAACGTCTGCGCCCGAAAGCGCGCGTGTTCCTGTTCGCGCCTTTTCCGGAGCTCGCGGACGGAAACGCGGCTTGCGCGCGGGTCGAGTGCAGACTGTCGCAGCTGCTGTAACATCCGCGTGTGGTGACGTCAACGGGTGCTCAGGCCAGTAATCAGCGCGAGAGCAGTGCCATTCCATACAGCTGCTGTGTACAGCGTCCCTGTTATGTCTTTTTATCTAAGCACGGCGTTGTTTGCGGCACGCTCCATTTGGTGCATTGAGCGGCTTTATATAGGTGTATGTGTGTTTAGGCCACGCGTGGGCTGTGCGGGTGATCTCTCTTGCCCCATGTACAAGGTCGGCCACATTTAGGGGGGCACACCTCATTAGTATTCAAAGCCTTCGAGAGCCCATAGAACCTGACACGTAGCATAAAGTTCAGAAGACCTTCATCTGTCGACATCATCATCAAGCGTCATGTAAGCCACGGTTAAGTATGGGAGAAACATTGAAGTTACACCGGCACGAATACTAGTGAGCTATTTTCCCTAAATGTGGACGACCCTATACGTCGTGTGCAAGCGACTGTTACGCAATTTACAACGCGGGGGTTATTTATGCAGTCGAACCGCCGCCATTATGACGCTTTAGAGATCGTTTGCGTCACGGTTTCTCTCGGATAGAGCGTTTGTTTCGCAAACCACTCGAATACAACAGATTTAGGTGCAGTTTCGCTCTCGACCCAGCATTTATTACAGCGAAAGCTGTTATGAGATCATTTCACCGGCCGTTTTTGGCGCCGTAGTTGTCTGCCGCCGCCGCCGCCGCCGGTGCCGTAACCACTATCGCTCGAAATAAGAAAAAAAAAACGAAATAAGAAAAAAATGCCAGGATGGAACGAGGTTCGAACCTGGGTCCTCTGCGTGGGAGCCCAGCATTCAACCTCTGAGCCATGCCGGTGCTTGAAACTGCTTTGCAAAAAGGTCCTATACAGGCTTCATGCCGAGAAGGAACCACATTAGCATATGCAATATAGCGTGGTAGAAGAGTAAAATAAGCACCAAGAGTCGCACAACGCGAATTCTGTAACCAGGCGTCACACAATGCGAATTGCGCAACGAGTAGGTTGTTGAATGCTTCCAACCCATTACAAAGGACTCTGCCATAATTCTTCATCATCTCAGGCACAGCATCAACAAAGTGCGCAAAATGCCTCACATGGGTTTAGCAGGCACCAACGCTCTCCGTAGATTGACGAAAAATGGCACAGTGCCTGCTGCCCTACTTCTCAAAAACTACAATGATTTATAGCGTAGTGGGTTCCTCGCAAGTGCACTTGAATTGGTTGCCAAGGAAGCCCATAAGAGCATGATCCACTTCCTCGGGGTCTCAGTAAAATTACAATGATTTATAGCGGGTTCCTCGCAAGTGCACTTGTATTGGTTGCCAAGGAAGCCCATAAGCGCATGATCCATTTCCTCGGGGTCTCAGTAAAGTTCTCCACGCCCCCCCCCCCCCCCCCCCGTCTCTCTCCCACGTCAACGTATGTTATACAGCATGACGGGAGAGGGAAATAGCGATCGGGCGTCACCCAATGCAAAAAACACAACTGGTGGGCCGTTTAAAGATTCCAACCCATTACAAAGTGCTGAGCCATAATTCTTCATCGTCATCAGTCGTCGCGTCAACAAAGTGCACATAATGCCTTACAGACGTGTAGCTGGTGCCTCGCTTCTCCGCAGAATGACGAATAATAGCTTAGTAGGTGCTTCCTAACTTCACAAAAATTGTGATTTATGGCGTAGTGGGTACCTTTCTAGTGTACTTGTATTATAGCCCCAAGAGAGCTTAACTGGCTCTAGAAACGCCGCTCTTCCAGCTTTCGCTGTGACTGTGCTGCGGTTTCAGCGCAGGCCTGGCATTTTTACTTCCGCTGTGACAGGCGAATCTTTGGCCTCAAACTACTGCTTTCGTCGTCGTGTTCTATACTAAAACCTGGCGTCTGACCGCACTTCGCTTCGCAAATCGCATGTACGTACTTAGAAAACCGTCGCGCTTGGCGCTCATATGCCCTGTTCAAAGCGTGCGGCAGAAGTCAGCAGCGCTACAAGTGTAGCGCTGCTTCGTGTCGAAGGTCGCAGTGTGCAAACCTCGCTCCCTTATCTCAACTTTTACGCCTCGTTCGGGCGGCGGTTGTGCACGTGCAAAGACTCATGCAGCTTGCATGAGTAAGGGTTCGACGCACATTATCCTGGCTAATGCCATTTAATTTCTTCAGGTGGCGCATCAGGCAGTTAAATAACGCGGCCTTATAATCCGCGTATAACACTCATATATTTCAGCTTTAAGTCTCTCATGGGCGTCGCAGTGTTCAAACGCAGCCTTGCACGGGTCTTATTGTTTTCAGCTATAGCGTTCTCGGAAATCGTCATTTCAGTGACCTATTTTGTAAGCGTATCGAGCGCGCCTCTTGACATTTTATTCATTTGAGGTGTTCAGTGACCGAAATATCGAGCTCTTTCTGTGGGGCTGTATAAAAAAAAAAATGAGACAGTGCCGTGGATTGGATATCGTCGGCATAAATTAGCCTTCCGTGGAGAATGGAGGGTAAGAATCCTCTTTCTTATCTGAACGCGTAGATTAGTTCTGATTGAATTGTTACGCGATTCGAAGGTGCGTGCCTCCAGGAGCTTCGCAAGTCGCACGTGACGCGGTTCAAGGTGCAGCGCGGTTGGCGTTTTCTTCTCCTTTCTGGAGCGGTGATTTAGCGCGCATATATACCAGGCTTTCGGCGCTGCCTTCGCGCGAAACAGGTCATTGCAGCCACTGAAGGCACGAGGCTCCTGCTTACGAAAAAAACAAATCTCTACGAATTTTTTAAATGGACATTAAAGCGCAACGCTACGTAGGTTACGATTGATGAATTATTTTTTCAAGCTTTTTTTCGTTTTCTGGCCACATTGACTCAATGAAATTTCCTACGTTAAATCTCTGGCTCCCTTGGAATATCATGTAACTTTTTCTTCATTTTTTTTTCTAATAAAGAGTCATGTAGGCCCTAGCAGACGCCGTCAAGATCTATGACGTCACTGCGAGTTGGTTCGGCAACCTCAAGGCGGCGTCGCCACCTGTATTTTCTTTTCGCGCGTTTCCCCGCTTATACCAAGCGTTTTCACACGGCAAGAGTGGTATTTTTGGTATTGTAAGATAGTAATTTTATTATACGAGAAAAACCTATTTTTTCTTTAGCGTCCCTTCAATAATCTGGAAAGAGACGCAGTTGTCGCATCAGCGCATTGGGCTCTTCGAGGTATGAGCCTATCTAAGGTACAATTTTGACAGCTGCTAGTCACACATCCAGTAGTTATCGAACCTTTCGGCCCATTTATTTGACGCCAACGCTACATGCAAGATTGGCGGCGTCGGAGCGTGTGCCCCTGGGCAAAAACGTACAACTTTCACGATGGTGCTGACGAATATCGGAAAAGTTGGACTGATCATCTCCCACAAATATTGACATACGGGCGCATGGAAGATCGCCATCGTTGGTGGTTTCCCCATACCGAAACCTATGCGCACGCCAGCGGTGTTAATCATTTCGACTAGTGAGCCTGACTAGTTGCATTGCCAAGGATAAACCGCCGCGGTGGTGTGGTTATGTTGCTCGACTGCTGACCCGAAGGTCGCGGGTTCGTGTCCGGGCCGCGGCGGCCCCATTTCGATGTATAGTCAAAACGCCGGAGGCCCGCGTGCTTAGATTTAGGCGCACGTTAAAGAACAATAGGTGGTCAAAATTTCCGGAGCCCTCCACTATACGGCGTATCTCATAAATATATCGTGGTTTTGGGACGTAAAACCCCAACAATTATTATAATAAGCTTGCGGGTAAATTGATACACGACTTGATTGTTCGAAATTTTGATGCGTATATATTTTAAGCCATGTGTACAACGACTCTGTTTAGCCTCCTTACAGTGACACTGTATTTACCCATAGAGCTCACTGCTCCGTTGAATGAAATAAGGGGAATTGATCAAGGGCTCGTTTTCTTTCTTGTATACAACGTAATCAAGCCAAGGAAAGTACAGGGGGCTTTATTTGTAATGTTTAACTGTATAGTCTAGTAATTATGATATAAAGAAATAAAAGTGGACGAAAAGACAACCTGTAGGGAACGAACTTCGGATAACGCGTCCGGTGCTCTGGTGACTGAGCCACGGCGGCGGCCGTTCACTTAATTGGGCGTTTGTGTATGCACGTAAACATGTCAGCCCTCCGTCGACCAAGCGCCGAAGGCCGCGTCGGCCACTTCTGTAGCATCTAATACCGGTGGCGTAGCCAGCCATTTTTTTCAAGGTGGGGGAGGTGTTTCAACCACCTTTATTATGATGTGCGTTCGTATGTGGATGTAAATATACACATGCAAACCCTCCCTGCCCCGGCTATTCCAATACCTGTAATGACTAATACCAGCGGCAGATTGAGCTCGTGCTTTCGGTCTCTTTCCGTAAATATCTGAAAAAAAAAAAGAAACAATGTTAGCGTAAGGATGCAACCAGAGCATGCGCCTGTCACACGAAGCAGCGGCACAGAGGAAGCCACTGCAGCGTCGCGGTACCATGACCCGTGCCGTGTGCGCTCAACAGCTTACCTCCAGGTGTAGTGATAGTGAAAGCAAGTTTCTTGACTTGTGCCTTCGTTGCGGCATCTTCCGGAAAAGTTGCTAAATTGATGTCCCCTGTCGCAGGGATGACCGCTACGGTGCGGCACTGCTTCTTTTATCTTATTTCACCGGCGCTCTTGTGAGAAGGACATCCGAGCCTTTTAAATGCGAAGCATTTCTTAGCGAACCTCTCGCACTTTGAGCGTTTCTATCTACGTATCTATCTATCTATCTATCTAGCCGCCTACGTCTAGGTGCTCTCATGATCGCCTCCTTAACATGTAGACCAAAATTTGCATGGGAGGGTAAGAGGTTTTGACGAATATGATTGCCGGGTCATGACATGAATAACGTTAAAATCCTGTCGCGTACGTCGTCAAACCCTTTCCACTAGACACGTGTGGCACATACCCGTTTAGCATGGGCCACGGTGTACGGGTATGCGCCACAGGTGATTGACAGTTTATATCTACCCAGGAACGGCGAGAACAGACATTGGTAACTTAAATGCTAGAGCGTTAAGGAAAACCATCATACGCAGCGTTGACTCAATGAATTGAAAGAATGAAAATTAGGATCCCAGCAGGAATCGAACCCGAGTATTCTGCGTGGCAATCAGGTATTCTACCACTGAGCCACGCCAGGTCTATAAACTGGTTTGGAAAAACAGCCTACGCAGGCGTAATGTCGGTGCAACGTCAACAGTGGTTGTGGTGCTGGCTATCTAATTTTACAAGAAAGCAATAAACTCTACATGATACTCCTACGATGTGTACTCCTACGATACAGGCGTCATATCAGATTAACGCCTGTAGTTCCAGTGTTGGCTCCGCTTTTATAGCAGTCTAATAAACATCACGTTTTATTCCTACGATTCAGCAAGGTATATTGAAGCATTGCTCGACCCCGGAGGAATACATTAACGAAAGTTACAAATGATATCCACATCACCGCACCGTAAAGTGCACTTCGTCCACCAGAACGACGCAGTGTCCTCTTCATTTCTTACGAGGCTGGGCGATGGCCTCATGCTGACCGAGGATGATGACAGATTGATTGACAGCCGCTTTGTAGACTAGGCTACGTAGGTCACATACGCCGAGGTAGTCCAGGAATAGGACAAACACCATCCGCTGATGTTGGTCTACGTAGCACTATCCAGGCCTACCAGCCTTGACGGCCTGTATACCTCACCAACGCGAAGAGTGGCTTCAGGTTCCGACATGTCGCCGGCTCTATCGACAGACAATTTTTTGACGAAATGACCGAGGCATCCACGAACTGCAACAGCTCTACTATACCACATACTTCACTAGACATGGACCCCTCGTCACCACGATCACGACCGGATCCTATAACAAGTCATTTCCAGCTGCTGGTGCTCACTGATCACGGTGATGATGCCCTTGTTCAATAACTGTCGAGAACTTCTTGCAAACATGCACACGGGATCGTGAAACGTGCGTGCGTTCTCGGGACACGTATAAGCACTGCATATCAGCTTTCCGCTTCTGGTGTTGGTAATACCGACCTTGCCATTGGCAGCGTTACCCAACCGTGAACAACTGGTTATATAACACATATGCGGCTCTTCAACATATATATGTGTGCGTATAAAATTTATACAAATCCTTAGCGTCATTTTGTAACGTGTCGCTCAGTAAAAAACGTTACGCCACAGTCACCTACCCGGCGCATGCTTCGCAAGCATCGACTCCCACGGTACGTGGGATCTGCCGAATTTTTTTACGCGGTGCGTGATGAGCCCGAGTGAGCGGCATTCCAGCGGAATTACCTCGCCGCTCGATAGCCGATCGCGGCTGGCGCACACTTCTCGTTTGACGTTTGCAGGCGCCCATCAGTTTGGGGCCCCCCGAATCAGCGGTCGAAAAGGGCCGTGCGGCTCCCTCTGCGCAACAGCGACTCGGGGGCGCGGCGAACCGTGCCTGCCGCCCAGCATGGGCGCGCACATCCACGGTCGCCGCCGAGCGCGTTGTGTTCGCGCGAGAAAAGAGGTCGAGGCAGGCCGCGTCACTCGCAGGGCGGCAAAATAGCGTCACTGCCAGTGCACGCGTAATCGCGCCCGTGTGAGCACCACCGAGCCGCTCCCGGCTGTGATTAGGGCAGCGCCGTTGGTCTCATTTCACGGCAATCCGCCGGCGAGGGCAGCGAGCTGCACCTCGTCGCGTGTTCGCTGCACTTCTGGGCCCGTCGGCGTTTCCTTTTGCGAATGCATGCATGCTGAGATTTGACTGACAACCTCAGAATACTTCTGTGGTGGCTGCCGCGCAGTACGTTTTCGCTTGTAACTTGCCCTTCTTCAGATATTTATTTCCCGCTGCCTGGCCTGCGATGGAGTTTCTTTGCGCCGCTATAGGGAGCTGAGTCGAGCAACAAATGTATGCTCACAATATTAGGCACTTCTTTTTATCTAAATGATGTTACGCCCGTTCCTTCTTTTACAGCGCAGCTGTTAGCGTCTAGTTTGTCGGAATTTTTCGTGTTAATATCCTGCTCACAGAAAAATGGGAACCGATCCCGCAGATAGTGCAACACGAAGCGTGACTCGCGGCAGAGGTGAAGCCTGCTCTAAGCACTGCACCAGTTATCAATAAATAAATGAATAAATAAATAAATAACTAAATAAATAAATAAATAAATAAATAAATAAATAAATATGTCAGTCAACGTGCCCAGGAACAACCGTAAGGTCTTTGTGGTGGCCCGCGCAGAAGGAAAAAAACTAATAATAAACAATACAATAAACACAGTCTATAGGAGAAAATACAACACAACACGATAAATATAAAGGAGAATGATAAATAAAATCTAATAATAATAATAATAATAATAATAATAATAATAATAATAATAATAATAATAATAATAATAATAATAATAATAATGCATATGCTTAATAACCCCCCCCCCCTCCCCAGCGCCGGGCTTGCGCGTGTCGTCAAGCGGTGAATGCGTGCTGCTGAAATTGAAAACATATGCATCTATATCTTGTCTACCGCATAACCCCTCAGCAGTTGCAGTGGTTGTTTTCAAGCAGTTCGCTGGACATTCACTTTCACCCGGCCGGAAGTGCGAGTCAATTTTTTTTTAAATATAGGAGAATGCTTTTGTAATTTTGTTAATGATAGAGTTGTTGGTTTCTTATTTCCTCCATCGCGGTTGGTCAAGAGCGCTAAAAAGCGGAGACGTCGCTGGTTTTCGCGGCTGCCACTCGATGTACTACGTGCGTCGCTTGTCTGCACGTGGTCGGTCGGCGACCACCGTGGGCGGACGGCGCCGTTGCGCAGCGTACCTGTCATGTGCCCCGCCTTTCGGTCTTGGTGCCTGCAGCTGCGCAGTGTAGATGCGCGCTCACGTGACGTGCCCCGCCAAGAGGCCCGTGTGGGCGCGCTTGCATTGCTCCAGCGAAAGAGCAGAGTTCGCGCTTCATAGAAGTCGAATTGGTAAACGAACCTCGCTATGTACACGACAGACGCCGTGTGTATAGGTCCGGATTGTTTTTACCACCTGCGGTTTCTTTATGCGGCACCCAGAACACGAGTGTTTGCTTTTATCCCCCGTCGAAGTATGCAGTCCTTGCGACAAGGGATCTCATCTGCGACCTGTAGCGCTCAGCAGCGCCACTGAGCGAGCGCGGCAGGCAAAGATTGCATGAGATCCAGTGCCGGTGTGCCACCCCTTGGCTACGCCACTGGATCTCATGCAATCTTTGCCTATATATATATATATTGCCGTGGCACTCGACCGGATCTGCCTGCCCGGCCCCCACTTCAGATCAAGGCGGTGCCCCCCCCCCCCTTGAAAAAAAAGATTCTGGCTATGCCCCTGATTAGATCTGACAGTTGACCTAGCTCAATGACTGGTTTTGTATAAATTATGGTTGAAACGCTAAATTTTCACTGTTTCATATTTCGGTTTCGGATTCTGTATTTCACGTTGCGCAGGAAAAATGACTTTACTTAAGGTTCATTAGTCGCACTTCGCGAATTGGAAGAACGATTGTTTGAACCTGTGTGGCTAGGCGTCTGGCTTGCGGCATTTCAAAGATAGCAGATGCTTTATACTAATGTACTGCCTTACTTGTTTTTTCCCTTAAATACAGACTAGAACCTTGTTCATACGTTTCTGAAAAAAAAAAACGCGGAAAAAACGTACTATCAGCGAGGTTTTTAAGTTAATATGATAAAGATTAAAACAAAAAACACTGTTTACATCAACACCAACCCTGACCCCCCCCCCCCCAATATCCCGCGAAGGTGAAATAGGGGGGGGGGAGGCATCTATTTTAAAATTTAAATCCCCGTGGTAGAACGCTCCCTTGGCAGTGTTTTACGACCCCTACTGTGGAACCAAACTTTCCGGCAGTGCCTGATAATAGGCTTCGGTTAAAGTTATCCCGTACCTTATAGCGTGTGCTTTGCGAAAGTGGGTAAAGGCTTCCTCAATTCAACTTGGGCTTTAAAAACGCACCTAAGCTCACAAGTTTGTGCTATGCGAAATCTGAGCCTGGGCACGCAGCCTGCATTTTAAGTGGGCCGCCTGTACTATAGTGTATACATACTCCGTTTCATACATTGCACGCAACGCTTTGGAGGCTAACGTCTTCTTGCTGTAACTGCGTTCGCACCAAGAAATAGTTTGGTGTTTTCAGCAGTTATTGCTTGAGATTATCTTTAGGCTGAGTAATAAATGAGACGGTTTCGTACCTTGAAGTTGAGCAAATTGTTGTGAATGGCTGTTAATGCGTTGTTTTAAACCAGTTTATTTCCTTCTCTCTTCATTTCCTCTGTCTATTCCCTCATCCCGAGGCAAGCGTTGTGCCCGCGGTTGTCAGCCTGCTCCCTCCCTATTTCCTCTTTGTCCGTCCTTGCGTGTTGGTGTATAATAATAATAATAATAATAATAATAATAATAATAATAATAATAATAATAATAATAATAATAATAATAATAATAATAATAATAATAATAATAATAAAAACCAATTTGCGTTTGAAAGCATGAAGGCTGACCACGAAACAGACGGAGATACGCGTTTTGATCGCCGAATTTCATTCGTGCACTTTCGACAGTCTTGTATGATATATATATATATATATATATATATATATATATATATATATATATATATATATATATATATATATATATATATATATATAATATTGTGCGCCATAGACGGATGTACGTCGCTGAAATATAGTTTTTGACACCATGTTGTCAATATATGCATGAGAATACGCGCATGCGCGCGGTGAACGGTCCGGTGCAGCTGTCTTCTGCTAGGCTGCTTCGGGAACCGGACACCAGCCCCACTTCTTTTGAGCACCGTTATCGTCATGCTTTTGTTTTCTGAACGCTGCCTTCGAGTTTAAAGAAAATGTCAGGTGGCCGCGCTTGAGTGGATGGGATTTTATATACACCCGCTGATCATACTACGTGGGTATCAGCATTTCTTTTTCCTGTGGCTCACGCAGCACTTTCCTGAAAAAAAAAACAAAACAAAACAAAGGATATCTGCCACTGCAAGTCAAAAACAAGACAAACAAAACAGGTGGGGTTGGGTGCGCTTCGCATAACAGCCTGGAAGACGAAAGCTGCACCGGACTGTTCACGGCGCGCATGCACGTATTCTCGTTCGGGGAGACCCACGCCGTGGGAGGCGCTGCGGTGCCGGGCGCTGTCAGTCAATGTGGGGAGAAAACTCGTTACTCGAGTGTTGATCCCTGCGAAAGCTGCCTTGAAAACAGTGTTGGCGGTAACGCGTTACAAGTAACGGCGTTACCGGTAACGCGTTACTTTTTTCGGTAACTTAGTAACGTACTCGTTACAATTTAGAAACTGTAACGGGTAACGTACTTACGTTAACATTTTTCGGTAACGTGTGGTGTCACGTTACTCGTTACTTTTTCATCCTGGGGGTGCAATCTTCTCAGAGCGCGCCCCGACAAATTCGTTTGTCGCAGCGTCGGACTGCTGTCGGCCTGCCAGGCATTGACCAAGAAAGCGCGGGCGGAATCGCTTTTTTGTGGAAATTGTGGGGACCAATTTCTTAAGACGCGTCGACTCCTCGTTTGGACGTTTGGGCCGTCGCCACACAAAGCTTGATGAAAGCCGCATAATTCGACATGAGAAACTGTACGGACATGCTTCTCGTGGAAGTGAATGTAGCAGATGGATTGCTGGCACCTGCGCCTTTTCGTGCCCAAAAGACAGGCCGTCGGAAGAGAAAGCGAAGGGGCTGCTTTACTCCATACCACGTGCTGATCGTGAAATTTTTTACGTGAGGGAAACGAAGAACTCCCCCGAAAGGCTGCGAAAACATAAAAACGATGTCCGCAAGTTCGCGTGACAAAGGAGTACACTCGCTGAGCATAGCATGGTAAACGGCCGCCGCATCGAATTCGACAACTACCGCGTCGTCGACTTAAGCGGCTTTCTGTGGAATTCTGGCCCATCCAGGCGACAGCCGGTAACGTCAACCGGTCTACAGGTGCGCTGCCGATCGAGAGTCTGCCGTGTGGAGAATAGGTGTGACTTCCGGCTGGAAGAAAACCCTGAAAAATAATGCGAGCGGGACGCGAAACGTAGAATTTTTTCTTGTAACGCAAAAAAAAAAAAATTTTTTACTCACTACATTAATACCGCTGTCACACGAACAGCCTTAACCGCGGTTAAGCTAACTACGGTTACGGCTAACCACGGTTACAGGTAGCTACACGGCAGATATTACCGCAGTTAGTGTACTAATCGTGGTTATTGCAAACGGGTGATTCCACGAGAGATCGACACGGATCCGAAAATAGATATTTTAGATTTGATTGAGTATTTTATATTTTATGCATGTCCCATGCCAGTAGCCCGAAAAGGAACTTAATTTCCTTATTAACTACATAATTTACGAGGGAGGAAATATCAAACATATTCAATCCGGAGGGACCAATTTCATTACCTGTCGTTCTCGAAAGTTCACGATGTTGTAAAACACAAATATTATCGTTACAAAGAAGATATTTTGTGTATGAAATGTATGCGCAACAAAGAGTAAAGTAATGCATTTGCTTGAAACTTGTAGAGCCAAGGAAACTGTTTTTGAAAAGTGTCTAAATATGCGACATTTTATAGTAGCTACAAAGTTGATAAGGCTTACCAACTTTGTTTTTGAAATAAATTTTGCTTTTTCTATCCGCAACTGCAGCGAAGTTTCTGGTTATTGAACTCTTGAGCGAGTGAGGCTGATCTTGAACACCCTCACATAAACGCTCGCAATGTTTGCGGTAATTATACAGGTTAAAGTGAACAAAAAATGTTTATGCACAGATATTTTTTTGCGTGACTAGCCCATTTAAGCATTTCTTTACTGCTACGAAATTCGCGCATCTATTTTGCTAGCAGAAGCACACCATCACAATTATTGTAAATTTCTTGAGATTTCATTGGTGCTTTCTTTGCGAATAGCGTTTATGATTGAATCTCATATTCTGTATAATGTCACATTGAGAAAAATGGATTCACCATGTGTCAGAGTCAGAAGCCATCACACGTAACTCTAAAGGCAACTTTAAGCCACTATACCATTGCTAACGTCCGGTACATTTGTGCAAGTAACACTCGTTAAATCAGCATTTTAGGTATATTAGTTGTTTGGGTTAGAAGTTTTGTGTGAAACATAAATTTCGTATTTAAATTATTGTTATTGTGGGTTCCTGCAGCAACGACACATAAATTAATATTTATTATTGCGGAGTAACGGCAGAGGTAACGTCCGTTACTTTTTTTCGGTAACGGTAACGCGTTACATTTTTTGTAGGTAACGTAGGGCGGTAACGCGTTCCTTTTTTCATAGTGTAACGAGTAACGTATTTAGTTACTTTTTTTCAGTAACGCCTACAACACTGCTTGAAAACGGTTGCTTTGCTCGCACGCTGCACGCGTTCTACCCGTGTTTTTGAGAATTTCGCGTCGCGCGC
Source organism: Rhipicephalus sanguineus (assembly GCF_013339695.2). Classification (NCBI taxonomy): domain Eukaryota; kingdom Metazoa; phylum Arthropoda; class Arachnida; order Ixodida; family Ixodidae; genus Rhipicephalus; species Rhipicephalus sanguineus. The sequence goes on along the minus strand of NC_051176.1, from coordinate 297,013,588 downwards.
GGTTAGGATGTGCCCACTTCTGTCCGCGTAAAGGTCAGCGTCTGCTCAGCCATGTAGCAGATGCGGAGCAAGTGATAGCAGACGACGCCGTCCTCGTCAGAGCGAAGTGCATTTCGCAAGTGAAGGACGACGCTGTTTACGACGTGGAGTTAGCACAATGCTCTGTACGTTCATAATTATATACCTGTTTTATTTGGTTTGATGTGTGTACTACGCACTCTCTGTCTGTTGCTCGATGCATGGGGTAAGGCCGCTTCTCGTGCTTTAGGTTAAGCGGCCCTGGCGCTGTGACGGCTATTAGTTGGGATACCTTAATTTACTAGCAACCATTCGAGTTATCGTGCGGTACGCAACACTACAAAAGTAAATGGTCTATTTTGGGCGTCTTTCTTTCCCGCAACAAAAATTGACACCTATCTCGCGTGTCCTTCCTTGCATTATCGCCGTTCTCATAGCCGGTACTCCGAGTTGGTTTTGGCACGTAATACCAAGGAATATAAATGAAATGTTGCCTATATGGCACATGGCAAGTCATTACAATAACAGTATAGTGAAATTAAACATAGCCACAAAATTTATTTAAAAGAAGTATACAACTAACATGAAATAGCGGATAGAAGCAAACCCGGGACATTTTCTTTTTACACATTTTTTAAAAAAGAGCCTCCTGATTAATAATTTGATTCAGCATGATAAAAAACGTTAGTTATATATGGTGAACAGCCACCAAAAGCAGATGAAATATAAATCTTTCATATTCTAACGTCGTCACGCAAACGTAATCGCCATGTACAATATAATTATATAATCAAGCTGCTACACACCATACTTGATGCTATTCCAGATGAAAGGTTTCACCCTTCTAAGCTCTACTAAGAGCCAGCTCTTTGCACGTGTCACTTCAGCTTGGCACAGAATACCTTAGACCATGCAATGCACAACGTTCGCGCGTGCTCGAAGGCCCGCCCTAGGCCTTATGAGTGGGTCCGAGTCCGGCCCGGCCCGCAGCCTCAAGCCCGGGCCCGGCCCGGGCCCGCACTTTCAAGCCCGAGCTCAGCCCGGGGCCGCCGGAAAACGTTTCGGACGGCCCGGCCAGGCCCGCGGGCCGGGCTTTCGGGTCGGCCCGGGCCCGTGCAGTGCTCTAGTCCAAATATATGTTCACAACTTCAGCTACCACAACGGTTTCATCATGATCATGGGCGTTAGTCGTCGCGATAGAGACATGCCGTCAACGTGGGTGCATCCACGTCAAACGGTGCTAGAGCTGCCAAACACGAATTTATTGCGATAGCAATTATATGGACAGTCTCGGCTGGAAAATGTCCGTCCCCGTCGCCGTCATTCACCGTATATGTGTAAGTATGTATATATACAGAAAAGCCATAAAGAAAAATAATTCAGAAATTCTTTCCGACGCGCGGAATCGAACGGGCGACCTCTCGCTTTGCAGCCCGCCGCGTTACACGTTAGGCCACGGCAGCACCGTCTTTCAGCCTGCTAACGGCGAGCTATTTATATACACCATGTAATTCAGCATGCTTTCTTAGTGGCCACATAGATGGCGCGACGAGCGCGCGTGTGGCGCGCTTTAAAGGGGCCCTGCAACACTTTTCGAGCATGCTCAAAAAGCGCTGCCGATCGGTAGTCGAGGCTCCCGAGAACACGCGAGCCAAATATTATAGCGATGCGCACGGCCTGGAATTTACAATAAATTCTCAGTCAGCTGAAAATCGCTTTCTCTTCTCTCGACAAATGATGTATTAGTCCGCAAAATATGACGCGATTGTCGGCAGTTCCACCATTGGCTGATGTTATAATCACGATAACACCCGCATTATTACTTTCGTTGTTAATTTTGAGTTCAATAAGTAGATAATATGTATGTTTATATTCTGTTATCGCGTTAAAAACACCGAACAAACATTATTATTAGCACTTCCGGTCTCACTGACAGCTCGTCTGCTCGTAGTTGCGTGGTTCCGTTTTCTTGGCCATGCGCAGTGCCGAAAACGTGAATATTTCTGTGCTTTTGACCATCGCCGGTTGCCGTTGAGAGTGGCAGCCGTTCGAGTGTTGCCTCGTCAGCTGAGAACTGCATCGTCGGCACGTTCTCACGACCGACCGAGGCACGGGCGCAGCGTGTCTCCGATAACAATGCTAGCGTCCGGTAATGGCGGCGCTTCGGGGTCGTCTGCCAGTGCCGTCTTACGAGGCGGTGTATCGGAGTATGGGCCGAAACCGATCTCAGCTGTCATTCGTTCCAAACGAGCGAGCAGGTTTGCTTCCATGGTTGGCAGAGCGATGAAAACACTACGGCGTTCGAGGTGCACACCCAACATTATCAAACCGACGCGCAGTTTTCAAGCACGCGCGATACACAGTGCCGATCGGCTCCGCTCGACGAGAACGACGCAAGCCGACCGGAAGTGGCGGCACAGACCACGTGGTTGCGCCCAGACGTCAGAGAGAAAAAAATGAAGAAAAAACTCCGCCGGCTCTCTTGGGCGGAGCCTCGCTCCTCTGCGCTCGCTCCCTCGATTCGCTGCCTAGCTTTCCGCGCGCTCGCGGCGTTGAGTTGAGGGAGAAAGCTGCGGAACGTGATCTCTATAATTTGGTAACACCACTTAGACTTGACGGATTCGAAAAATTTTTGCGGCGTATGACTCGTGAAGAGTCATACGTCAATAATGAGACTATTCCAATATAACTAAGAAAGGTGTTGCAGGGCCCCTTTAAAGATCGTCGCCCCGCTCTTGCGAACGCCGTTGCTCTTCGCTCTACAGGGCGTGGTCGCTTTCGTGCGCTTATCTCGAGAAAATAAGGGGTGGCCGGTGGGGTGTTTCGCCTCGCTAGCTGCAGCGGCCGCGTTTGCGAAAGGAGCGCGCTGTTCAAACAGAAATATGTAACAAATGTGACAATTAGTTCGCGCTCGTCTTGTTTATATACACCTCTTAAATCAGTATGCTTTCTGAGTTACCACGTAAATGGCGCGATGTCCGCGCGTGGCGCGCTTTAAAGATCGTGACCCCGTTCCTGCGAACGTGGTCAGGGGAGTGAAACTTCCTATACCTTCCATGGAACGCGATATTCGCTCGCAGCGCCAGACGAACACCTGGTGTTTGGGGGCGGTGCTAAAACATGGCGGCGCATTGCAGACACGCACTGGGGGATGCCATCTTGATGAGGACTGAGGATCCGTGTGACGGGGGGAGCGATTTAGCGCCAAATTCAATTGGGATGCATCAGCAAGCCAAACTGAGCGAGTGGAAGGTACTCAGATGGCGAGCGCGCGACCGTCTTCCTGTTGCGCAACCCGCCACATGATCAAAACGACAATCGTTGCGTTCTGATTGATGATGGTTTGACCATCCACCTATTTTCGCACCACTTATTCTAAGTAAGACTGTGTTTTTGTTTACGTGTACACATAAATTAGACAGAAATAAAGAGCATAGCTTGTTTGAATCTTTTATTGCCTAAGCGTACCATTCATACAGTAAAAAACACAACACAAAAACAAAAGCAGACAATCAGAATGTAATAAATTACGCACGTGTATGCTCAATTAAATTACACAGCTACTGCTGCAACCGTATGCTGATATGCCGTGCAAGCGTAGAAAAACAAAACGAGCAGCATGCAGATCGTACCTTTCGCCCGCCGCGGATCCGAAAGAATTTTATGCCGGTACGGCGTGAAGAATTTTGACACCGCTCAGCACAACACGATTTGTGATAACGGCGCGAATACATTCATGCGTCTGTTTCGCTCAAGCTTGCAAGGGTTTTGCCACTTTCGCTGAAAGAAACTTTACAGTGATAAAAGCTACCTTTGGGACACCGTAAGCAGCAGCATACACGTGCGCGTGAGAAGAAACGCCCCTTTTTCGCCGTGAGAGATAACACGGTGCAGTTCCCGTTTTCCACTCCGGGTGGCGCTCGTATTTTCGCAATTCCGAACTGCAACCTTTCCGTTCACTTGCGTATTAAAAACGAAGGTCGCTTCGACGCTGCAGCGGCCGCGTTTGCGAAAGGGGCGCGCTGTTCAAACGGAAATACGTAACGACTGGGACAGTTCGTTCGCGCTCGTCCTGTGTGTACCTGTTCATTCGTTTCGTGCGTCCTGCTTTATGTTTGAGCAGTGCGCTTCCAGTGTCGAGCTGTGACGCATGATAGTTCGCGCTCGTCCTGTGTGCGTTCTTTTCGTGCGTCCTTTGGGCTCGAGCGACGCGCTGGCAATTTCGAGCTGCTTTCCGTTCTTCGCGTTACATTCAAATTTATTGCTATCGCATTCATTGCTTCGCCGTTGCGGCGAAACTGTGACTTTTTTTCTTTCCCACGAGGAAGGTTGAATGAAAATTCACGATTTTGGGGGGCTTGTCGCAACGGCACTGATTAGTGCACATTAATTGCAAGGCATACGCGCCAGCCCGATAACTCCATCGGAGCTACGGAAACTTCGACTAGCTCGGCAAGCGTGTTGAAGTGAGCGAACGTACTCTCGCAAGCAGGCTAAAGTTACAGCGCATTCTATATTTTTCGATGTCCACTGATCTCAGTAAAATTCTTAATATATGTTCTCCTTGGTACTTCAGTGATCTGTGCCAAACCATACATTTGCAAGTCATTTAGTTTCCCTGATAATGAATATTAACCCTTTGTATCCCACGCCAAATCCAGTTGCGTATATGCAATTACAATAGGGCGGAGGGAATAAACCGAAAACCTGGAAATTTTAGCTTTAGTTCTAGAAAAAACAAGTGTCCACATATTTGCACGCTGGGAACACCAGTTACACTGGGTGCATCATCCTTCTTTATCGTGCATGGGAAGTTTGCTTGCCAACGCATTAATAACTGTCATCATCACTACTCACCATAATAAACGCCTTCATCATCAGTTCAACGCGTTCATTATTAATGTCACCGTCACCGTCATCATCGTAAATGGTCACGTGGCCGCTTGCTAACGGCTCTGATTCAACACTTTCATCATCATCATTCATTGTCGCCATCGTCAACGCGTTAATCCTCATGCTCAACGCTTTCATAATCACCATCATTATCACCATTCGAGGCACATTTGCTTGCCCACAGCTCTGCTTCGACGTGTCCTTCGTCATCTTTATCGTCGTTGGTCATCATTACCAGTGCGTTCATAGTTACGTTCAAACTGAATGCTTTCGTCATCATCAGTAGCATTGTTCAAAAGACCTTTGCTTGTTGATGGCTCTGCTTCAACGCGCTAATTATCGGGGCTTGCCAAATCGGAACATTCGCTTCCGATAGACAGCTCGAAAATTACGGCATGTATGTCTTCATCACTCAATCCACGTCCCGAATAAAGCAAATAAATTCTAAACATAACTTCTAAAAGGCGTATTTGGCCATGTTTTGTGTAGAGCCGCACGGCAATGAAGTGGGTCTTACTACCTTGCGGTGTTCTATCAGCTTCTTACACAACTCGGTATGCCTGGCGTCCACAAACGTGGACGCCGCAGCGACAACTTACAAAACTTTGGTCGCTCACAGTGGAACAAAAGTCACACACAAACAAGATAAACCTCTCTTTTTCTCGTATAAAGCCGAATAATTTAAAAACTCTTACGAATTTAGAGTGAACTTACCGAAAAAATGTAGGCATACACGTCTACAGGCGACTTGAGAAGAACGGCATTGTTCTGAGTGCACTTACCGCTGTTTGTTCACAGAAGTTGACACGTATAGATAGTTTTTATGAAATGCTGGAATAAATACAACATTTCAAATCTATTTTTAAGGCAACGCGTTGGCTAGCCTGATCCCACTTCGCTGATATATTTTGTCCACACATGTGGACGCCGGTACACAAAGGGTTAAATATATTTACCAAGTTCCCGTATCATGCCTTTGAATGCGGACCACCCTGTGTTTGTGACGTCCTATCCTACTCCGTTATGTCCTCAAGCAGCTGGTTGAAAACAAACGGCGATCCTCCTGTGCCCATCGTCGCTGAAGTCGCCGCTGTGAATTTCCGAAAAGCTGGCACAGCTCGTTACGTCGTCGAATGACATCGCCAGTCTCGTTCCTCACGCTAGCACCATGTTTACTGTCTCTGACGTCACACAGTACACATGTGTGACGTCACCGTACACGTTACAAGAAGGAGCTACCCGTTTCGGTTTCGACACATCGTGTTTGGTTACCTGAAATCATTGACCAGTTTCCGAGCAAAATTGAACCACTCTGCTTGTTACAGGTATACCATTTGAAAACGGCGGCGTCCTATAGCTTGCAGAGCGGCGCGGCGCGTGTATAGGTATCTACGGTTGCGCTTTCTCGATAACCCTCCCTGTGCAATGGCGCGTCCGTGACGCCGGTGGCGAAGCGAAAACAGCTTAGTGCCCAAATCCGCGTTGAGCGAAATTTATCGGCGGAAGGGGAGCGCCGCCACGCGCCTTGGAAGTGTTCCAGGTTGCGGCGGGCTCCGAACGGATTCTTCAAGCGGTCCCTTCCATCTTCTTTTTTGCCGCGTCGAGCGTCTTCGGTGGCATACCAATGGGGCAGCCGCGCCGACCTCTGAGTGTCAAGGGCGCCGGCAGCGTCTCTCGATTGAAACTGATGGGCCGATTGCCGTGAGAAATGTGCGCGCCACTCGTTCCTCTACTTCGAGCCTGTTTGTCCCCTCCTCGAGCATATTTGGCCGAGATTCGGTTAAGCCCTTCGACCATTTCGGGAGGGTTGTTGTTTGTCACATCACCTCCGTCGTTTCGCCAAGGCCTGCGCGCTGTAAGGGTGTAGAACTGCACTGATTATCAGCAAGTTGCCACCTCGTCTTGATGCAGTTGCTATAGTTTTTTGTGCTAGTATTGCAATAGTAAACCTATTACAAAGATTAGAAAAATTCTGGCAACTTCGGCACGTCAAGGAACGTGCACAATAACAAACGGTTATGTGCAGAAATGAGCAACGCACGTTTATCTATGAGCCTTGAAAATTTAGCTTCATTAATCCTTTACGTGTGGCTTCAGCATCTGTATGTACATTGATGTCAATCGTACTTACAGTGGTAGTCGTGTGGAAGCTGTTCGTATTATTTCGACTTTTCTCATTAACAGCAGTCACTTGGGATAGCGGTTATCAATGAATGCGTGTTGCAACCGGAAGGTGAAATTACATTTTTTTCTTTTGAGTGAAAAGTGCGACGGTTTGCAGAACAGACTAGCTTCACAGAATGTCTGCTATTCCAAACAGCGTTAACGCTGCGCATGATACTTTGCTTAGATGTAATTGTTCCCACAAACTGAATGCGCAAGTTAAAGTTGTACACAATGTACACATTCAAATAAATAATTTGAGGCAATTTGGCAGGTCGCGAGAGGTCTTCATTATTGTTGATGTAGCGTACCTGAGACTATAGCACAACAGCTTTCTGTACAGAAAATGGTCCACCGTACGAGTTGATAAGAGTTCACTTGATGTCATAGGAGTTATAGGGGTTCTTATATGAAACATGAACACAAACAAGCCGCGCGTGCGAACCTGTCCCTCGTTTGGATCGCTCCGCGCGCTCTCGGAGTGTCAGTCACTCTCGCTAGTACTACGCATCAGCCCTAACAGTCAGAGCTGTGACCCCCTATCCCGCGGTTCGCGTTGAGTCGCGACCGCGGCGGGTTTCAGGCCAGTGGGAACAGAGCAGCGTTGCCAGATGGTGAAATTCGGCACCAGATTGGGAAAATCTGGTGAAAATTGGGGGCTGCTGGTGTTGAGGTGCCAGAACGGCTACACCAGACAAAATCTGGTGAAAAGTGGTGAAAAATGTTGGGGAATGGCTTGTCACTGCTATTATTCTTATTTACACCGCGTTGTTGCCGACAACTTATTGCTTCATCCACATCCCACGAGTAGCGCCAGTTTCTTGCTGCACTCAAATCTACAAACCTTCAAACCAAAACCGACCGAGCAGGCCGATTGTGTGGCGAAGGTCGCGGGACAGTTCGCGGACCTGCTGGACGCCACTCCGCTCGTTCGTCTCGTCTTCAATAAAGTTTATTTTCTCCTTCTCCTTGTTTATGCATATCCACCTTTATGGCTCTAGAAGGCGACGGGCTCTACCTGAAAAACATAGCCTTCTCGTCTGATGTCCGATTAGAAAATGCCCTTGTTCTGGTGACGTAAATGCTAGGTTAGTCACTGGTCGGTTACGAGGAAAGTAATATATCCGAATGAGTATGTAAAGCTCGCCGAGGCTTTGATAAGGAAGCACACAGAGGCACGTTGGGAAGTATGTGTTCGGAACAATTAGCCATCGAAGGTCCGTGTTCAAAACAAACCTCGTTTTTCCTTCTTGTTTTCTTTATAGTTTTTGAGCCCTTAACACGCGCTAAGTGGATAAAAACAGTAAACAGGGCTAAATAACTGAAGTCGGTTTGTGGACAGTGGCTTCATCATACGAAGAGAAAACAAGATGTAAGGGCATGGTGTAGATATATGTAGATCGAGTACATACCTTACACCGTGGATAAGGGTAAGCTAATTGGTTATAAACTAAGAGCACATGTGACAGCTGACTTGCTACTTTTTTTATCTGACGTCTTATCGTTCGGCTTTTCCACTCCAGCATCTTTTCAACATCCTTGAGTGGGTCACCCAGAAACCTCCTTGCCTGTTTCTAGGAGTGTGCGAATATATATTCGAAAATTTCAAATAATTAATCGAATAGTGTTCTATTCGATTTGGCATTCGAATCCAATAGTGTATATTCGAAATACCAAATATTTTTTCCAATATACACTCTTCAGCATGGACGGAAAACCCCGAAGTAACGATATGCTGGAGCATTGAGGGGTCATTTTTGTGCAAGCTTACATGCATGACTAACAACAGTTAAGGGTTGCACGGCGGGCTCGCTTTCAATTTATAGCTTCCAAAGGTATAGCACATCGAAGACGGGACGGCGATTGACAAGTAGACAGGCATAGACATCAGGCGGTAGCCAGGGGGAGGGGGGGGAATTCAACACCCTGAAAATTTTCAATTTTGCTTGCGTATATATACGCACACATACAAACGCACGAACGAACATACATATAGTATGGTTTAACCCCCCCCCCCTACGCAAAAAAATTTCTGTATGTGTGTTTATATGCGTCATTCGCCTTGTCGCGCCTCTTGGATGCGCTACCTTTGGACGCAAATGTTATCGCGTGATGTAAATTTCTTGCAGATGCGGTTTTCAAGAATGATATTTATCTGTCTGTGGCGCTAAAGCCCATTAAGTGATAACTGGTTGGTTTATCTGTTTCAATAAATGTTTAGCTCGATGTGCGGTGTTCGGTTAAAGAGAGCTTAATTCTTATGCAAAGAGCCACCTTGAATACCCTTGTCACTGTTGTATTTCAAAGTATAGTTAGAAAATAACCCGAATGCTCCAGTCACTGATGCGTACGCCGTATACCTCAGTCTAGATAATTGCATGTATAGTAGTTTTTGTCGATTAAAAGTAATCGTAATGTTCCTTTAATGTTAAAATCTGTGAATATTTGTTGCAAAGAAAGTGTTGTGGGATCCTGGAGCTGTTTCGAAAATGGTTGCCTGACTATTCGTGCGTCACTTCGCAACGGTGGATGCATCTGTTGAGCGCCACTGTCACGTGCAGACGCGTCTTCGTTTGCGCGCACCCGCCGCGCCGAGGAATTGTGTGCGGCCCCCTCGCTCTTTCCCCATCCCCCCACACAACTGTACAAGTGTAGTACAAGAGATAGCTACACTCCCTCCCCTCCCCCCGCTGTTCTTCCCATCCGTACGTAGCCCATTTCATCAGTCTTCGGCATTTGTTTCTTTGAATGGGACTCGGAAAAGGCGCCTGCGGACTATGCAGCTCCGATGGTGCACCATCCACCCTCTTCCTGTGCTTTTTTTTTTTTTTCTTCGAGAAGATATCCCTGCTCCCTCCGCCGCCCCCCATTCGCACCCCCGTCCCGTTTCTTCTATTTTTATATATATTTTCTTTCTTCCGTTCTCGTATTTCACTCCGTGGTGCCTTGTTCGTTGGTTCCAGCTATTTTCGCTGCCCAGAAGTTTGCCTGCCGATACACGGTCACCGGATGTTGTGGGAAGCATACGCCTGCCTTCTTCAATGGCAGCGGCGGGGCCTTTCGCGAAATAAGCATAATAAAATACATAGCGAAGTGGCAGTTTCGGAACTGACAAGGGTACTTGAAACGAATACATGGCTGAAGCTAATTGCTGCTGCAGGACACACGAAGGATCCAGTGAAGAATGCACCGAACGTTGCCGAGTCGGCTGGTCTTTTCCGGCACAGCACCCACTCTAAGGCGACGCTCCAAAATTTTTTTTTATTATTGTACGAATGCGCACAATGTGTATATGGTAGGTAGTGACAGCGACAAGTAAAAAGTGCAGAAATAATCAAATCACTCTCCTTTGTAATAATATCGTTATAAACAACAGAAATATTTTCTATGGGGCAGGGCTTTTGCAAAGTAAAACGCTAAAAAGAAAAAAATGACGTCATAGTCGCCATTTTGTAGTGTTGGTGAAATCTGGTGAAATTTTGTTCTGGGGTTGGTGTCCAAGCCTCTTTCCAATCTGGCAACGCTGGAACAGAGACAAGTTTTTCAACTGAAGGTGTTTATTCACCAAAGATACATATCTGCCAATTGCAACAAATACAATAGCACATCAAGTTAACAGAACACCTCAGCGGCGGAGTGTACCGCACTACTGGGGGAAACAGTCGTTAACAAGTAGCAAGCGCACGTCGAGGGAATGGTAACTGTTCATCTCACCTCGCGTGGCTTTTGCACTCCGGTCCGGGGCGGCAGTTCGCACTCCATGGCCGGAGCACTGCAGGGGTGCTCATGGCTCACGGCGGTGCTCACGGCTTGGGTCCGATGTGGTCAGTCACACCTCCCAAGACCGAAGACCCCGAGGCCCCTGAGCGACGCGTGTTCCTCGGGTTGAGAGGAGGAATCTTCCCACAAAAAGGGAAGGAGGGAACGGGACGTCACGGCTGCAGAATGAGCGCAGTGCGCGAAGGGCAGCGGGGGTGGCAAAATGCCCCCTTCCAACGCAACCCCTCTCGCCGCTGCGCGCGTAAACATATCATGAGCCGAGGCGCCGCGTTGAAGACACTGGGTTGCGCATGCAACCCAGTGCATTCAACGCGTGCAACCATGCAACCCCACAGAGTGCATTCAACGCGTGCAACGCATGCAACCCCACAGAGTGCACTCTCCTTCTTGTCGGCTCTGCGTTACAGTAACATCATAGTTGCCAGCATGCGCAACATGGTTTTCATGGAGATTTGCTTGTGCAAACCATTGTAAGGGGAGCTAGGTGTAACGTCGTGCATGAGAATGAGTGAACTTGTAACGGTTATTCCTGGAGGATGCGCTGTGCTAGTCATAATGCTTATTGGCTCATCTAAAGATTATGTTGGCATGTTTGCACGTGGTTAGCTGCATGATAGCGCATCATTTACTGAGTACTGGCTGCCGTGAGGCCCTCGCTATGATTTTACCTCACTGCAAGCTTCGTTGCTTCCCAAAGGTGACCTCAACAAGTGTTGCTCATACCAGCATACTAAAGTGTGTGCTTTAAACCGTCACGTTACGTGCGCGGTCTACAATAAAGTGCAGTTCAATTTTCTGCTACATTAGGAAGACAGCCATACGCCTTCTCCGTTACGAATCCACTTCTCCTGGATTACGCAAAGGTGATGGAAGTTTCACGAACGAGAAAATTGTCGCTCAACCTCTAAAGTTGGGTGGGCGTGTAAAGGAAAACCAGGTACAGGTTTCTTGGAAAGAAAACTTCGTAGTAGAAAGAAAAAAAATCTTTCTGGTCTTGGGATCAAGCCTATGGCCAACACGTTTTCAGTACGGTCGCTCTGTTATGCGGGATACCCTGGAAGCCAGCAGATTGCAGAGTGAGACTGAATTGACAACTCGAAGCACAAAATAAAAAAGGATAAGAATAGTAATCTATTAAAAAAAAAACACACCCATTGAAATTCCTTTCTATCCTGTGCTAATATCTAATGGTGATACTTTTCTTTTTCTGACAGCATCTCCATTATTTATCTCCTGGCTTATTTGTACGTGGAGCCACAGGCGCATTTTGGTGTTTTGTAGCAGTATATTGTTTCTCTCGTCATGCTTGGAATTGCTAGTTGGGCTCTGTGTTAAGAAGATTGAGTGATTGAAGAATTTTCTCGTATTTGTTAAAGTCATCGAACTGGTTTCAGTTTCAAGCGGTGGAACAGATACGCAAGGTACTCAGTGTGCATCCCTTGCCGCGTAATATGCACCCCGAGCTTGACAAAGGACGGCGTAAAGCTACCTTAGCCGCGTGCTTGCAAACATCCCGGAATCAAATACTCTATACACGGACACAGCATGCACTCAAGAGGGCTACACATTGGTATTGTTGGATGGCACCGAATCCATGAAGGATTCTGAACGAATGCCGCTTACGGAGAAATTCTCAGCGCTGCTCTCACAATTCTACACGCCATCCTTGTTCCAAGAGAAGTGTATATAGGAACGCCCGGCATGCCTGTTGCGAGAGTACGGACTCGCAACAGGCATGCCGGGCGTTCCTATCAGGACATGGCATCCCGAGAGCGGCACTCCAAATTCTCAAACAAATCCCATAAAATGTGTCAACCACATCTCCCCTCATCCACTTACTCGCTCATCACCTCGCTCATCACCCTCATCACCTCGCTGCCGGGTAATGAACGCGCGCATGCAGTTTCCCTCCGGGCGGCTCGAAATTTCCCTCCGAGCGGCTCGGCGTGGTGAGGCGACCAGTTCAGGGTGGGTGTGTGTGTGTGTGGGGGGGGGGGGGGGGGAATCCCTTGCTCCTTTGCAGAGACATCCTCCGTCATTATACACGAATTCGCTGCACTCACCGCCGTCCATCTCGCGAGAGGAAGCAGTGGCACTACGTCAGTTGCAACCCGAAAGTTTTCCAAATCTTGGCCCTCTGAACAAATTGTACACACACTGTTATGCAGACCGTTGCACGGGCTGTGGCAGGTCGCCCTCCATTTTCTATGTGACGATTGAGTGCGCCGCAAACCTCTTCCCTCCCTTGCCAACTCTCCTTCACTCGCCAAAAAGAGCTGTGAGACGATGCCCTCCGCGACGCACCTCCCGATGTCCTCCGAGCCATAATACAACGGGCTCGACACACCGCCGCAATCATCTTAGGGACCCCGGACTAGGGGTTCCTCCCATGCCCCCCCGCTCAATGCAATATTAATAATAAAGATGCTTTGCTCTCTCTCTTACTGTTTTTTTTTTTTTTGGGGGGGGAGGGGGGTCCAAGGTTTCTAGTCAGTGCGCTAGGATGCTACAAAGTATTTCCTCCCCTCGTTTGTTACATCTATACGAGCTCCCTTTCATTTTAGTTCCGTTTGCTGTTCATTGTTGGAAGTGTGGAAATTATGGTGCACAGTTGAGCCCAGCTATGCTCTGGGCTCAGGTATAGAAGTAGAAACATTGCGGCGTTTACGGCAACAGTTACCTCCAGTTATTGAAATAAAGGATTTCAGAAAGAAATACAAATATCTGCTAGTGATGACAGTTTGTGTTATAGCCATTAATGAGTATGTTTAACTTAATTCTCCTGATTGAAAATTTTATTGCTAACTTCGTTGCCCGTATTATGAATTGAAGCTGTTCTTTGCTAATAAAGGTATCTTCACGTGGAATACTGATACAATTGCCAGTTTTGATATATATATTTTTTCCAAAGTTTGTGACAGTATGCAGTGACATCCCGCTTATCATTTTCTTCCAAGGTTTTCCTTTGACCCTTCGGCACAAATTACGCGGATTTGCCGGCTTATTTCTTTGCTATATTTCGGCGCAATTATTTTGAAACTGACAAGTACTGCAGATTGGGCTAGTTGGTGCATTGCACTATCGTACTGGTATAGCGCAGCTCAGTCTGAGCATGAAGGAAGGAGGCAACAGCGCTCATCCTGTTGCCTGTGATTCCGTCTCCGCTGTTGCCTCTTTCCTTCATGCTCAAACTGAGCTGCGCTATACCAGTACGATATTTTGAAACTGGTCCGAGTCTTATGATTACTTCATAGTGGGCATACCTTAACTGGTTTATATTCCACAGTAACCTAGGCCGATGTTACTGAATATGAAAATAAATGACTTCCTGATTGTTTTCATACAATTCTTAATGCCCGCGGCTGCGAAAGTTATAAGCAAAATAATGACCTTACCAAAGCTTGCTGCCAATGCACAGAACAAGTAGCAGTGCTTTATTGGACTAACTGATGTCATAGCTTGAGGCGAGCGTGGCTAGAAAGGGATGCTAGAAGCACGACGATGCATAGCTAACAGTTTTGACTTACTACTTAAGGGGTAATTACACTGGCCGTAATTGACAGCTGAGGCTGATCAAAGCCTACGTGGAAAGTTCGTGTGTCGAATACACTACGTTATTAAGGCCTTATATGTCTCATGAGTCGAAAAGTCCGGCGTCCGGCTTTCACAACACGAACGGTACCAAAATTACGTCACACGACGTCAACGATGTAGCGCACCAACGACGTCACGTTCTTTTGTGATGTCGTTGTGACGTCATCGGGTGCCGCCATTACATGACGTCACCTGACGACATCACCACATGCTTATAGGCGGGCCGATCCCGGAGGCAGCGCTACACCACGCGGGGAGGAACAACCGCGATCGACTGAGAACGTGATTTAATAAGTGCCTCGTGAGATCGCACTATTTGACCTGTGCTCTTCTCCTTAGCGTTGTCTAAAGGCACTGTGGTTTTTTTTTTTTTTATCCACAGTGAAGCTGTGATCGTTTAACATGAATTTCTTTGGCTGCGTACATCGACGGAGCCATCGATATAGGACGCGGAACTTGCAGCAGGAACGAGCATGATTCGCAGCCACGCTGCCCATTCTGTGCCTACACGAGTACAACCTGGACGAGCGAGGGACACGCGTACCCTTGATCGTTTCAGAAGTGCAGATTTGTAGCACAACTGTTATCCCGGAAAGAGACACCTCGAAAACAAACATGCTGGCATTCGCGTATACGAGGCGCCGTTTCCCAGTGGTCTGCGAAGTGAACATCACTGATTGCGTTATACGCAGTGCTAAGGTTGCAACATACGCGACTGAACTGTTTCCGTGTGTTCTCTATGCATGGCTGCTTTCATCCTGATGTAGTAGCGTCCTGATTGTTATTGCACAAAGCCACCATAGCGTTTTATTTTGTCCGAGCCGCACGCTGATTGTCTGTCGAAACGTGCTGCCCGTTCGTATTTGCTTGATGCAGTGATGATTCGTGTTGCGTTGATGCAGCTTCGAAGATAAAGAGCTTTGCCAAACGTTCGCGTGATGATCTACTGAAACGACACACCGATTTATCAATGCCTGAAGCATCACATTTGTAAGGTTCTTTCAGTGCTAGCCTATATGATTTTACTTTCAACGCGGCTGTAGTCTTCCTGAGAATAACGCGCAGTTTGTCTCCTCCTGCCTTCCGGCGCGAGCCTTATGTACGCTTGGTTGGACAATGAAACGATTGTGATATTGCGTTCAAGTAATGTTCGGAGATTAAGAAGCTTAGAAATATTAATAAAAAGATGGTTGATCCCTCCTTCATAGGAATCGGAATAACACGAAAGTAAAGGCTGACCTTACAGAAGTAACTGAATGTTTAGAGAAGTAACTGAAACGATATAAGAGAGTTTGCACAATGTCTGGCAGCTATAACACCGTTTACCGTGTACTTAGCTTTAGGTGCACGTTAAAGAACCTCAGGTGGTCGAAATTTCTGGAGCCCTCCACTACGGCGTCCCTCATAATCACATCGTAGATTTGGAACGTTAAACCCCAGATATTATTATTATTATTTTAGCACCGTTTAACGCGGATGCACCCACTTTGATGATTGGTGGTACATCTCCATTCCGACGACTAACTTTTAAGTTAAATGATTAAACAAACCCTTTTGGTAGCTGTAGTAGTTAACGGTGAAAGCGTAATCAGAGAACGAGGTGTGATAGCCAGAAGAACGTCGCATATTGGACGCTGAACTTGATCGCCATCCCGCGGCATGTTAAAATGTGATTGAACACCACGGCCGGACTTGAGGGAAACGCAAAGCGCGTCCTGCCGCCCCGGTAGCCCAGCCGCGATTTTTCTCGGGGCGAGCGCGTCAGCGGTGAACGCGGTGTTACAGCCAGGTGAGACAGGCGCGCGTCGCAGAGCTATTTTTGATTTGCATAAGCGTGATGTACAGTGAGGTGCTATGAGCGAGGCCGACGCTTTTACGACGCTTGGTCTAAGATCGCCACCTCGCGGTGTGTTAAGGCATTGACAAAATTGAACTATTATTGAAAACGCGGCGAATGGGACGGACGTGTAACGCGTTGCAGGTGCTAATCGCGCAGGCCACAATAATGACGAATTACTTTGCTTTAACGCTCCCAGAGAGCAATACCACCCCGCCGACCGGGAGAGTGGTAGATATAAAAGGCGCGTTTGTAAAGCTTCTAGAGTCTGTGGCTGTGGCGCAGTGGATAGCGTGCCCGGCATCTGTTGCTGCGGACCGAGCGGTCGTGGGTTCGATGCCCGTTGGCGGAACTTCTTTTCTTTGACATCTGATCGTGTAAATTTTTTCTACGTCATTTCCGTGACGGAAATACGTCACTGAAGTCTTGGTGGACCCCGGCATAAAACACTTTCGTGTTAAAAGAACAACGTTTGCCAGCTGCTTCGGACAATCGCAAACAAACCTCCATGTTTCCTGCTCGTCAAGGGCTCATATTTAAGGTGCACTGCTCACTTCTTTTTTTTATTTCAGGCAGCTAAACAACTGTTAAAATACTAAATACCCGCTGCGGTGGCCTAGGGGTTGCGGTGTTCGGTCGCTGTCCTGAAAGACGCGACTTCGATCCCGGCCGCGGCGCTCGCCTTTTAATGGAGGCGAAGTGCCCCGTGTACTGTGCGATGTCAGTGCACGTTAAAGAACCCCAGGTTGTCGAAATTATCCGGCGCTCTCCACTACTGCCTGCCTCATAGCATGAGTCGCTTTGAGACGTTAAACCCCGTAAACCAACCTACGTAAAATCTTAAATATCGAAAAATGTCCATTCATCGGCGGTGAAGAGGGATTCGGCCGACCGCAGCAGCAAGCACATACCACGGGGCACCATGCCTTTGTCTGTGACATCCACAAAAATGACAACCGAGAGCTGCGCCGCTTCGTCGCAATGCGTCCGACTATTATGCTTTATTTTCCTCGCTTCTTGATCTATTTGCAGAAAGTAGTATTGGCCTTTTCGCTTATGTTATGCCACATGTGCATTCGCTGATGAAGTCTTGGCCAAACTACTTGCAGGATATTTTATTCAAATTCACTGAGTTTTGAGACAAGCAAATGTATAGTGGTATCAGATAAACCCAGGCCAAGAGGACACTATTTTAAGTTGGAGAAATCATTTACAAGGTTGTAGGAGCATGAAGGTATTTCATTTTGGAAGCCCACACTAGTTGCTCAGAATAAGTTATATCTTTAATGAGCACAGCAGGGGAGCGCTTGTTTCATTCATAAACTTCATAAGTGCCTAATTTGTTGTTGATACTTAATTATTAATAGCTTATCCATCGGTTATCTGTCGGAGATATGTGCAACCAGGCTTCAACCACATAAATGCGTTGTCTTTGCTGCCGGGTCTATAGAAGCACAATGTGAGGGAGTTAATTTGGATGGCAGTTTCATGTACGTAAAAGAATACTCCGATAAACACCAGGACGGCTAGACACAGTGGCCCGCCATCTCACCGCCCGCTATCTCTGCGTCGCCGCTCGTTGAGCTCGACCTCCAAAGAACACAAGGAGATTGAAGATCGCCCCAGAAGCCAGGAAAATCACTTCAGTGTCACCGCCTTGTGTCGATCGCGGTGGCTGGAAGACTAGGCTACGGATGGCTGGTTGAGCTAAAGAAAAACAAAATAAACGCTCGGTCGCGTTCCCGATCCCTGCCTGTATTTGCCCGTGTACGCTGCTGCTATACCGGTAGCAGCCGAATGACCCCGCGGCAGAACCTCCAGAAATGCAGCAAGTTGGCCTAGAGGTGAGCCCCAGTAAAGATATCGAAGTAGCTGTGTCACCTTTCGCTTGAGCGTTCACCTCCCTATAGAAAAGATGTAATATTGATGCAGGTGCAAAATCAAAGCCTCCTGTCATCGAAGCGTTCAATCGAGCTATGGGTTTCCAGTTCACGTCGCTTACTGAACTTGGCGTTTTGACTGTGAGAATTGCACTGCAGCGGAGCGTGCCTCTCGAGACGATAGACGTGAAACTGCAAGCGCCACGATTCACAGCGAGCAAGGGAGAGCGACAGCTATCACTTCTTGGTTGCCCGCTGAAGACGTTCCGTAGAAGATATACCGCGTGCCCTAACTCTCAAGTCAATGGTTCACCAATGTCTGAAGTCATCGTTTTGTTACACAAATGGAGAAGATCGAAAAGAGAGAACAAGGGTACCTGTGTCGCCTCTGTTATGCATATAAATTATCCATTATGCTGGACGCGCAGTCTTTGCTTTGAAATCCGTGTGGGACTACGAGCGAGAAAGCGAGCCCTACTTCTGTAGCCTTGATTTGACCAGCCAACTAGAACGCCTTCAAGGTGCCGAATCTATTAATCGGGCATTGTCGAATATGGGCGCCTGTAACATAGGCGTGCGTGCGTGGTACCTTTCCCTTTCTCTAAAGGAAGGGCGCACGGCGTTCTGTTTCAAATTACGACCGTTTTTGTGCCACTCAGGCGTTTCATAATTTGCAGACACGATCGCTACCGAGGGATCTACGCGAAACGTTTGTCTGCAATGCTCGAACATTGCAAGGGGCTTTTTAAAGGGAAGCTAGGAGCCATTTTGCGCGGCAGTAAAAGCGTGCGCCGGCCGGCTCGGTGTCAGGCACCAACGCAACCTGCGTCAAAGTCCCGGATTTTCGCTTCGAAACGTAATAATTACAAATGATGATACATTTTTCGATTATATAAGTTTACCTTGCTTATACCCCACTCTGATAACCAACTTTTTTTTTTAGAGTTTTCTTTTTCCAGTAATTCGTCATTTTTATTTTTCATCGCGTTCTTCCACGTTGAACGTCAGCTATGGGTTTGTATACGTCTGCGGCAGTGGGAACCGACGGTGGCGGTCAGCGTTAAATGCCAACCAAAGATCATCCATCAATGCATCCGGAAGCCTCGACTCGGCCGTATATACGGCCAGGGATTCGGTGAGAACGCGCAGGCGCTGTTGGATCACGAAGAACAGCCAGCAAACATTGTGGCATACACCTGAAGGGTATATATCCAGCTTCGCCGTCTGTGTTGTAGTACCAGTCGCTCCGATTGGCGTTCGTCGGCGTTCTGGGATAAACACTACTGTGTAGATAAAACTGCAGAAAGTATTTCATAACGTAACAAAATTTGCGTGTGCGAACGCGCACTTGGTGACTCAATATCACGTGGGTATGGGGACAGTAATAGGGGCGTAGTCAGAAATTTTTTTCGGTGGGGGAGGGGGGGTTCAACCATACTTTATGTATGATCGTGCGTGCGTTTGTATGTGTGCGTGCATATATACGCAAGCAAAACTGAAAAATTTCGGGGGGGGGGGGGGGGTTGAACACCCCGCCCCCCAAGCCCCCCCCCCCCCTGGCTACGCCACTGGACAGTAAGTGGGGTGCGCGGGGATAGCAACGCATCGGAACGTTTAGGGTCTTTGTATACCTAAGCGTAGCAGGTATAAATTTGTTTCTTGCGTTCTGTGTAAACCCCGTATTGAGGAGCTTCATACGTATCGCATCGCGGGTAACTGGTGGAGAAAAATCAGTGTGAAAATAATATTGCGTTTTCAATGTTTAGTATTGAGGTATACTGTGCACGGCTGTTTCTGTCGGCCTGCGTGATTTTCATCGAATATTGTCATTGTTGATTCATGTTTTACTTGCCGTTATCATCGCTTTCAAGCAAAACCTTTTATTTGCTGATGTTCAACTATTTTTAACGTGTTTCGGACTAACACTTCGAATTGGAAAAGAGAGCAGTTTATGTGCATTTTAATAAGCGCACGCGCTCTCTCCGTAGTTCTTCGCTTTTTGGAATGACTGCTTTTATTTATTTATTTATTTATTTATTTATTTATTTATTTATTTATTTATTTATTTATTTATTTATTTATTTATTTATTTATTTATTTATTGAAAATACCTCAAGGACCCTGTACATTTTACATGAGGGGTGGGAGAAACAAACAAGTTAGTTCATCATTTACAAAGTGTGACTCAACGGAATTCTTGAAATGAGCATGATTGACGTGAAGGACGATGTCTGAGGGAAGATTGTTCCAGTCGATGGCAGTCTTGACAAAAAATGATTGCAGATGGGTGGCGGTGCGGGCACGGGGAGGGTATACGGCTTTACATGGCTGATGCGTTGAGAGATGCGATGAGCGATAGTCTTGAACGAACAGTGTCGTCGAATGGCTTGCCCTCCGTCTTTAATGCTAACGAGAATCTTATCGTCATATTTGTGTTATTGGAACCCCATTTTCACGCGAATGACGACGTGTGGTGTGTGATCGCGTGTGCTGCCGCCACCGATGGCGCCGCTTCGTGACCGCCTCGTTGTGCACGCACATCCGGCGGTGGCGGCGGTTTTTCATGCTTTGCGCAAATGAATTGCGCCGTGGCAGCCCGCAGGCTTATGCAACCAGATCCCCAGAAGCGCGAAACCTTTCTCAGGAGACCTCCGCCACGGTGCTTCCCAACTGATCGCCCCGCACGCCCCCTTTGGGTCTGAAACGTGGGTGGAAAGGGGCGGCCCCGCGTTCACTTGGTTCGTGCGATCAGAGGATTGCCAGCTTACGTAACGCACCTTGCGCTCTGGCACGCGTGTGCAGCCTTTGGTTTGTTCGTGAGAGGGCCATATACATACAGAATTCTCGCAATACATACTTGCCCGCTTAACGCCCGCTCCTGCATGCGCAGATCCATTATACGCGAACAGTGCGCGTATCCGAGTAATGGGCCCGCTGTAGCGGACCGTGGTTCACACCGTAAACTGAGACGTTTCCGGTATACGTAACGACAACGAAACGAAATTTACACTCAAAAGGAACCACGTCGCGGCGCTTCGATTGGCTGCGCGTATTGCGGGAGACCCCCGTTAAATATGGTTAAGCCGTATTTTCCGACATGACGTGAGAGCATTTGGTCGGTTTCCCATATAGCCGGTTCAGAATGAACGAGCTAATAGAAAAATGATGCACACTTTGGAATCTCTGCGAAGCTATATCGTAAAGCGGCTTTCGTCTGCACCGCGTCAGGACGCGGAGATCGCCACCACGCGACCGTGAATGGCGCTCTTTCCAGAGTTTGGGGCCTGTTTTACTAAGCGGAAAGCGAACTGAGCGGACACGCCAAGCACAAAGAAGACACATAGAAAACACTGCATACAAAAATTATGCGCTTGAAGGCGTATATTTGTTGAACAGGATTATTCAAGAGGTTCCTTCTTTGTTTTACACTCACCGACTCACAGCAGTTCACTCACAGCAGTGATGCAGTGTCTATTTCCTCGCTCTTGTAGTAGAACGCTTTCCTCGCATTTTCCCGTGAGCAGACGTGTATAAATGGAACGACTGTACGGGTCAGCTCCGCTCGTGAAAACGAACCGTCCCTGGCCGAAACGTCGAATAAATATCTTTTTTTTTTTGCTTTTGGCCTGCACTTTTTCGTTGCTTATATTATATATATATATATATATATATATATATATATATATATATATATATATATATATATATATATCTTTAATGCCTGAATTATGAAAGCGCCGAAGAAAAAAAATTGTTTTTAATTTTTCAGCTTTAAATAGCACCCTTAACTTAAATCAGCAGTTGTATTATCCAAAATGCAACTTTAATGCATACTTTTAGGTATGTCGCGAATTCGCGGCAACCGGCACTTAAGCCAATATGTAGCTCAATATAGGGATATGTTGAATGCAACGCAAGTATGGCATCCCCGCATCAATGAAGCGGATCGCTTCAGGGTGACGTATCTTGGTGTCGTCATTGTTGTTAAATCCAAGTTTGACTTTATGCCTCCTACCAATCACGTGACATCGTGTCGGCCACCGTGTGGACCCTAGACTCCGCCGCCTAGTATAGCCGACTTCTTGGGAGTCGGCAGAATGACATCAAGGTGACGGCACCGAGAAATAGATCTAGCTCGCCACGAGACAGAGCCAGTCCTTTGTTCGGATTTTTTGGCGTCGCAAACAGATTGCTCTGCTGAACGATGTGATCCATGGAGGTGTCATAAAAAATTCCTTGAAATATTCAATAGGAGCTCGGGCAGTCTCACATTGAGGAAGAGCGGCTTTCCAGTGTGGTATTTCCCGCTGTTCTTGACAGTCTTTTTTTCCCATCGCACCGCATGTTTTAGAGAGTCATTAGCTAGGTTGGTCTACCACATCTTCGTCTTCATCCTCTCTGCTCGATGAAGACACTTGTGCTTGTGCATGAGAATCGGGAAAGACATCGTCGTCTTCGCTGTCACTGGGACAGCTGTCGTTACTTTTATCTTCAGGTGGCAAGCGCGTGCGAAGGCTTTTTTTTCCCCATAACATGAGTGGAAGTCCATCACGAACTTGTCATACCGGCAGTCATCGCTGACTGACTCAAATGCCGGATGTCGCGAATTCGCGACATACCACAGAAGCGAGGATTGCGCAGGAAATAACGGACTTCAAAACAACGTGACATGTCGTGTGCAACCTCTGGTATGCGTGCACACCGAAAATTTTTTATAAGAAATGGAACTTACGTCCCTCCGGCAGAAAACAACGGAAGTGAGAGCTGTCGCACGTGCTTCGCGCTCTCCGGTAACTGATACACAACACTGGGTTCCAGCTTGCAATACCTTACATGCGATGGTGTTAGATGTCTTGTACTGAAAGCTACGTTCGCCGCAGATACGTGACAGCCGCCGTTGAAGGCAGCAACGCGTTTCGTGTGTTACTTGGTCGGCGTCTTTCGGTATGTCGCGAATTCGCGACAACCGGCAGTAAAGGGATATATATATATATATATATATATATATATATATATATATATATATATATATATATATATATAGTGCGGAGGAGGGGGTGAGCTCAGGGTCCTCCTGGTAACCTTGTATAAAGGGGGGGGGGGGTCATTCCCTGTACCCGCCGCTTTGGCACAGTATGTTCTG
Source organism: Rhipicephalus sanguineus (assembly GCF_013339695.2). NCBI lineage: Eukaryota > Metazoa > Arthropoda > Arachnida > Ixodida > Ixodidae > Rhipicephalus > Rhipicephalus sanguineus. Next base: position 296,990,280 of record NC_051176.1, on the reverse strand, counting down.
CAGTGCTGTTAAAGAGAACACCAGTCGCGGGTTCGATTCCGTTTTTCCTTCTCACCAGTTTACTCTGGTCTCTGAAAACTGAAAAAAATTAACCGTTCTACTGAACACGCCGCCGCATGATGGCTGCAGATGCGAAACTGACATGTCTTTACTCTAGAAAGCTATGATGTGGTCATCAGAACTTCGCTTCCTCTCAGATTTTCTAGAGTGACGATCAATAAGGAAATGGTGTTTGCGGCTGGCAGCGCGTGGCGTGCATGTTTCACTGTTGGCCACTTATTGTTTTTATTTATTTATTTACACTTCACCTACATCGCCGTAAGGCATTGCGTAGGGGAGGTACACATGGGTAATAACACAGTTAACAATCGATGTAATAGTTACAACAACGACAACGATACACAAGATACTTTTAAGAAAAAAAAAAACACTCGAATAACAGTGAATTACACAAATTATAAACAATGACACAGTCATACATTTTTAACACCTAAACGCTTCGAGGCAACAAATCATTCTTATTGGCAGTGATATTGTGGGCATTGTTAGAGGGAAGAAAAAAAGGTTTCATTATCAGTTTCATTAACGATATCGTCCGGGAGACGGTTCCATTCCTGTATTGTTTTTACGAAGAAGGAACTGCCAAAAGAGTGGGTTTTGTAGGGGTATTCTAATATTTTCCGTGAATTATCTCGTCGATTTGAGACGTACGTTGGTGCTAAGAGATAATCAAGGGGGTTAATGGCATTTCTATTGTAGTAAATACTATGAAGAAATTTAAGCCGTAGTTTCTGCCTCCTCACCATTAGTGGCTCCCATCCCAATGTTTGTTTTATTTCTGTTATACTTGAAAAGGAACTATAGTTGTTGCTAACAAATCTGGCTGCTTGATTTTGAATTTTTTCCTGTCTGTCAATCAAGTATTGCTGATGGGGATCCCAGATTACACAAGCATAATCCAGAATAGATCTTACATACATGAGATAGAGGGTTTGTTTCACGGCCTGTGTAGCTTGCTTAAAATTTCTGCGTATGAAGTATAGCATTCTACCCGCCTTTGTCACGGTCATATCTATGTGTTTAATCCACTTACCATTGTCGGAAAAATGGACGCCCAAATACTTATAATGAGATTCTTTGATAATAATTTAATTATTGATTTCGTACGTTATGTCTACTTTACGAATCCGGTTGGTGAACGACACGCAGCAACATTTCCGAACGTTTAGACTCATTTTCCAATTTTGACACCACGTTGATATTATGCACAAATCATTTTGCAAAATTTCGGCATCCCTTCGCGATTTAATCTCCCTAAACACTACACAATCATCTGCAAATAATTTAATGGGAGAGGTAACACCATCAACTATGCTATTAATGTAAATCAGGAACAGCAAAGGTCCTAATACGCTCCCTTGTGGTACACCGGACGTAACGTTTACTGCAGATGATTTTGAGCCGTTAACTACTACACTTTGCTGACGACCGTTTAGGTAGCCGTTTATCCAAGTAATAACTTAAGGGTTTATGTTTGCAGAAAGCATTGCAAATTCTAACAGGTTGTGTGGGACGGTATCGAAAGCTTTACGGAAACCAAGGAACACTGCATCTACTTGAGCGTTACTGTCTAAGGATTGTGCAATGTAATGTTGAAATTCTACTAGCTGGGTTATACATGAACGTCCATTTCTGAAACCATGCTGAGACGGTGTGAAGAAGCTGATTGACTCCAAGAATTTAACTGTCTCACTGTATATTATGTGTTCAAATAACTTGCAACAAATTGCTGTTAGCGAGATGGGCCTGTAATTTTCGACGAGCTTTTTGTCACCTGATTTATGAACCGGGATTACGTTAGCGACTTTCCAGTCATGTGGAACAACTCCGGTATTAAGTGTAGTTTCATATATAACGCATAAGTACTGTGCAATGATGCCGTGACAGTTTTTAAGAACAAATGGCGATAGGCCGTCCGGCCCAACTGCTTTCGATGTATCTATCTGCCGTAACATGCAATCAACACCATTAATGTCAATCTCTACATCTTCCATGGAAGGCTGCGAGACTGGGAATGCCATCACATCACCAGGCGTACTTTGGGTAAAAACTGATTGGAAATATTTATTGAAAGCTTCAGCTTTTTCTTCATCGGTACATAGAGTATCACTGTGCACACTCAGAGCAGGAATGCTCATATCGTCTTTTCTACTCTGTTTCACATACTTCCAGAACTCTTTCGGGTTTTTCTTTAGCGTATCACTCAGCTGGGCAAAAAATGAATCCTTTCTTATTTTTACTGCTGATTTCAGCATCAGGTTTGCGTTCCTCAGCTCTTGTTCATTAGACGCGGTACTATTTTTACGAAATTTTCTGTACGAACTTCGTGCTTTCCTAATTAACCTGCGAATGTCACCATTAAACCAAGGTTTTTGTTTCGTTTTCTTTTTTAGTATCCTACTTGGTACATGAGCTTCAACTGCGTTAAGTAGCTTATCACGGAAAGAAGACCACAGCGCTAAAGAACAACGGCTTTCTGCCAAAAGCAAGAATGTTGGGTAATACAACTCTAATTCTGCAGAAACAGAATCATAGTCACAATGTTCATACAGGAAAATTTTTCTTAGTATTGCCTGTGCTATTTGAACGTTTTTTATGCTTAAGTCTGTCACAATGGCCTTATGGTCGCTTATACCAGGAATCACCGACACAGTGGAAACAGCATTGGGGTCGTTACATAAGATCAAGTCCAGAATGGCATCATGTCTAGTGGGAACATTCACATATTGAAAAAAAAAACCAAAAACACCCAAGAATTCACCAAACGAAGTATAGACTGATGACCTATTATGTGTACTACAGGTTGTCCAATCAAAATCTGGTAGGTTAAAATCCCCACTCAAAAATACACTGTCTGGAATTGACTGTACCATTTCAGAAAGCAGTGTCATAGGAGTATCACCACTGTCCGGCGGACGATAGAAACAACCAAAAACGACAGTATTTCCCTTCGGTAAGTAAACGCGGCACCACACTGCTTCGAACTGAATTAATTAAAAGAAATTTCCTCGCTAGTCCACTCGTTCGCAACAAGAATGAATACGCCCCCGCCGTGGCGATTTCTATCTTTTCTATAAATAGTGAATCCACGTGGGAAGATCTCAGTATCAGGTATCGTACTGTCCAGCCAAGATTCTGTGCCCATGATAATTTTCGCATGAGTAGTCGCCACAAGGGATGAAAACTCGTCAACTTTGTTAATAATACTTCGACAGTTCGCAAGAAGCACAGGTACGCGCCCACACGTGTTTAAAGTCTCGTTTCTTCCGGTCCTTGGATGACTGACGTCACGTCAGTCACCTCCTTGAGATCGCGCATGTGCACGAAGCAGGACGGGTTGGTTTATTTCACTGTCCCATACGAACGTCTTTCCGTTGATTGTAAGCTTATCATAGTTAAGGCGCACTCGGTATTCTTTGCTATCTCTCTTTTCCTTTGCATAATTCCAAAGAAGCCGTCGCTTTTCGCGAACAGCATGACTGAAGTCTTCAGATACACTGAATGAAGTGTTCTTAAATTTGTAAGCATTACGCATAACACTTTCCCTAGCTTTCCACCCTGAGAAACTTGCGACAATAGGCCTAGTGCGCCCCTCCGTGAAGGCACCCAGCCGGTGGGCTCGCTCGATCGGAATGTTATCAAGCTTGAGCACGTCACTGCAAATATCTTTAATCAGGCTCTCAGATTTTTCCCACGTTTCTTGGCGCTCATTGTCTGGCACCCCATAAAAAACCAAGTTCAGCCGGCGGCTCCTATTTTCAAGGTCGTCAATCTTAGCCTCTGTCTTCCGTTCAGATTTTTCAACTATTTTAATGCGCTCCTCAATTACATTTGATTTTGCTATCACGCTGTCTATTTTCTGTTCTAGCTCGGTTTGCTTCGTCACTATTTCCGCAAGTTTTGCGAGCATAGTTCCTTGACCAGTTTGAACATCTAGAAGAATCTTCTCAATGTTCGCCATCTGCTCTCTTTCGGTTGTTTTCGTTTTACGCGTGATCTGATCTGGCGCTCCGCGAATCGTGAAAAGGAATCTCATTGCGGAAACTCACTTTCGTTTGTGTCGAGTGGGCGAAAGTGGCGAGTGTGTGCCCGGCATTCTGAGGAGTCCATCCTTTTCGCTCAGCTCTGGCAGCTTTTGTTGCTCACCTTCTGCCAAGGGTCACGAGATCCTCCATTTATTTAAGTACATTACGCCCGCTTAGACAAGAAAAATCTTGAGAGCGTTTTTAGTGCGCATATGGACTGTTGAGTGGCTGAATGGCCGCGCGCCAACGTTATCCTCCGGCTGACAAGTATATGACATATCAAGGCCTTTGGTGTTCCCATGTACCTGTGTTATGTACTTATCCTCTTGAAGTGCTATTACCGGCTTATAGTCTCTGTCCATTTAATAGATAATTGCATCGAACCATTTGATGCGGTGGCGGCAACGGATCGCGTTGGTATTTGATCAACATAAGGTTATAATCAGCGAAATGCATCTATTTCGCTGGTTTTCGTTTTATTTAGCCGTGGGCCAACGCGCCCAGCACATTGCGTGGTATTTTGCGGAGTCTCAAGTCAGCTGAAGTCTGAGCCCCGCGGTGGTGGGACAACCAAGTAACGAATCGACCCAGGAATAGCTGCCATACACTTGCGATTAATGGTGACGATGTTTCTTTCTTTCTAATTTTTTTTTTTTTAATTTCTAGTTACACTCGGCAGCACAGTGAGGACACTTAGGTAATTCAGGAGCTTTTATACGGGCGAAAATAGGGCGATTTACTTCGCATAGGGGCTTAAATTATAGTGAGATGGCGAAGCAGCATCGGGGCTCACCAGAAATTGCTCGTGTCTTTGAGATAATCACTTGTCTTTTGAGCTTTGCCACCGTTCCTGCCCGTGTCGCAGAAAATGCGCCCGGTGGCTTTGTCCGTAATCCGGATGGATGCAAATAATAAAAATCAGGGTTCGAGCCGGAATCGAACCCATTGGCATTTTGCGTGACAGTCAAGTGTTCTACCCTGTACGGTGGCGATCAGCTGCGCAGAAACACCAGCGACGAGGAAGGAGGGCGCAGTTTCGTGTTCCCGAACCTTCTGTCCTGAATCCCGTCTCGTGTTCCTTCCTCGTCCCTGGCGTTTTTGCCCACTTTATCGCCACAGTCAACTTCTAAGATCCTCTACAAACGTCATGTCGGGTGAGGAGTCATGGGAACAGACGTAATATTGCGGGGCAGAAGCGTGGGGTCAAACCATGCGAAGTGCCGCCGCCTCGGTGGTCTGGTGGTTATGGGGCTCGATTGCAGACGCGAAGGTCGCGGGATCGAATCCTTGCCGCGGCGGCCGCATTTTCGATGGAGGCGAAAGTGCTAGAGGACCGTGTGCTTAGATTTAGACGCGCGTTAAATAACCCCAGGTGGTCGAAATTTCCGGAGTCCTCCACTACGGCGTCTCTCATAATCATATCGTGGTTTTAGGACGTAAATGCCCAACAATAATTGCAAAGTGCGTAACGAGTGAGTGGTTTAAAGCTGTCTACCCATTACAGTGGGTTCATCATCATCAGCAGCAGCAGCAGCATCAACAAAATCTGTAGCTACGGAGGTGCGCGTATTGCCTTGGAGACGTGTAGTGGGTACATCGCTACTTCGCAAAATGGCGAATTTTCGCGTAGTGGGTACTTCGCAAGTGTAGGCGCCCTAGGGAAGTTACAACGCTGAATATCACGCGCACTCGCGTTCCACTCTTAAATGCGAAGGTTAAGCGTCCTCTTTTTTTTATTAATCTTTGAACGTTCATTATTAGGTCCCGCGTTCATGAGGCGTTACGGAGCTTGCATACGTCGGCCCACTAAGGGTCGTATTTTGTAGCTTGCTTTATACATATACAGAATTACTCGTGCTTCACTGCAGCTTTCGCTCCGCGGACTCGGGACTGCATAAAACGTAGAAGATTCTGAGAATGCAGAATCCTTAACGTATGCCAAGGATGTATAATGTGCATACGTATATAATACGGATACACAGAAATGCTTTCTGCCGCCTGTGGCGCCGCCCGTTGTGAAATGTGAGCCGAGCTCGCGCCCTCGATTCGCCCGCACACGACGGGTGCCGGCGGCTAAAAGAGGCAGCCAATTGTGAGGGCTCCTTGATTGTCGTTGACGTTTGTGCGGCCACGCGTCCCGTGCCTCTGGCTGCGGTCTCATCCCATCGCGACCCGCGAGGCAGACGCCCGCCGCATGACTCCGCGCGCGCAGGGTCAGCCTGGCGCCGCGCCACATTTTATTCCCCTATCAAAACCCCGCCAGCGCTGTTCGAGCGCGCCCCCGAGGGAAAGAAAGAAAAAAAAATTTATTGAGAAACTTTTTGTTTTCGGTGTTCTCCAAGGTCCGGCTCTCCCTGAGACACTTCGCGGGGGTCCGCGAGCTGGCGCTGTCCCGTATGCATAGTGGTCGTCTCGATCGATTGCGCCCACACAGAGGTTTGTCGTTTGGCGGCTGCGACAGCGGGGATGTTTTTATGCGCCTATTACGCCCCACGCCGCATTGTTTGTGCCGCAGACGGTCACGTTCGTCGTTTTATGCCTGGGCCTTGGAAAAATGAAATCGGCCTCGCTTTCTCGTATGCCCCGATGGTGCGTGTGTCTGTCCTTTCTTTACTATATGCGACCCGGCGTTTCTATTAAATTCTGGGGTTTCACGTGCCAAAACCACGATGTCATTATGAGGCAAGCCGTATATAGCGTGGGACTCCGGATTGATTTGATCGGCCGAAGTTCTTTAACGTGCGCCTAACTACTCGGATTTTAAGCGAAGCCGCAGATTTCGACGTCGTACGCGCAAAACCCGGTGCCGGCGAGCGTATACGGAAATGTGGCCCTCGACGGTCGCGTGCGTGTTTGTATGCGCCGTTTCCCAGCAGTTGTTCTCTCGATCGTGGGCATGTCGGCGATCTGCCGTTTCTCATATGGCAACCTGATCTTTCATCGAGGACACTTGTTATTTCACGGTGTCACATTTCATTGTGTCCTGGATATGAACGCGTGAGCCCCGTTTTTGCCCGTAGCGACTGAAGTGTTGCGCTGATAAGCAGGTGGATGAAGGTCCCGGCATGGAGGAAGAAAACAGTTAGGAGGGAGCATTGCGCAGCGCGATATAAATAAATAAATAAAAGTAGCGCGTCAGGCACGCAGACGCCAAGCTTCCCTTGCTCCCATTTTCCCGGTAGGGCTCCCGAATTTTCCTGCAGGTCGCGTCATTCAAATGCAGCCGCCGTGGCCGAGAGTCGAACCCGAATCCTCGAGCTTAGCAGTGCAGCACCTTAGCCGCTATGCTTTCACGGCGGATTACAGGGCGTTTATATAGCCGCGCTTGTAGCATATAAAGGGCGTGACACTGGCGAGGGGGGTCGGCTTCTTCTTAACAGAATTTTCGTCAGTGTACAACATTATCTTGTAAGTTCGTGTGACATGTGGGTGCATACCGGGTACTCCCGCGAAAATTGCCAAAAGATATTAATCAACACCTGTGGCGTATAGCACTATTCTTGTCTCTCAGCTAGGTTACTGAATTAAGGGGACTATACTTGCTCGAGAAACTGGATTGCGTAATTGAATAATGGGAAAGGTTTCCTGATATCTCCGCCTCAACAATTTTCCACTGATCCGGACTACGTGCAAGGACCACACTTTCTTCGAAGACGGGCCAACAGCCACAGTTCCGCACATGGATTCCGAGATGCCCCGGCACCGTTGTTTGGACGCTGTAACGGTGCTCACGGAGCCTGTCGTTCAGACAGCGTCCCGTCTGGCCCACGTACCTCCTACGGCACGGCGATTTCGTACACCTCGCCTTAAGCACATGGCACAAACTCAGTGCTGCACCCTCTTCTTTCGTTCATCCGAGAGGTGGATCTGCACAGGCCAGAAAGCTTGTCAGGGACTGAAACACCACCCGAACTCTAGCACTTTCCCCTGGCTTCTTGAGTCTGTGGAGACACATCATTTCACAACGCTAGCCGAAATCCGTCCGACCAGCGTTGGTTTTATACGAGTAAATACTGCACGTGTCACGGAATATATGTCATCTCATTTGTATGTCTTGCATATTCAAATATGTAAGGTAAATAGATGACTGCAATGTTATCTTGTCATCTATGCCTTTCATCTTGACATTTATGACGTGCATGTCATGCCACTCGTGCCATGACGGGCCACTCATTACAGCATGTTTGTCATGCATGCATGCACATTGTGGTATATAACGTGCTAATTAAACGCCCACGACGACTTCACGAGGTTTGTATTATGTTAATTGTGTCATTCATGTCGTGTTACAGATTACATGCATACCATTAACATTCATCTCGTGACCTGTCATTCATGTTTGCAATACACCCACTTCATGTGATGCACATTTTGGTTATATATAGCAAGGTAATGAAATGAACACACTGTCATCACGATGGCACCTTGTCATGTATGTGATGACGTACATGACATGCATTCATGTTATGACGTGTGAGCTTTCGTATATGTCAACTTAATGAGGAGATTACAAGAGCACTAAGACGTAGGCGGCTAGATAGATCGATGGATGGGATACGGTCAAAGTACCTTTGGTTCGCCATGAAATGCTTCGCATATAATATTTTATCTGGAATACAGTCTGATGCATTAAGGCTTTGTTTCTTTCACTGTTAGTGCGGGTCCCTTCGTGAAGAATGCGTTTGATGAAGAAGCCATTCTTGTCGCACAGTTTAACTTCAGTTTTTCCGTAATGGTTGCACACAGCGCCGTTATCCGATTCGAAATTCGCAGTCGAGGAAAGACTGAATTTTCGTGCATGAACAGTCGACTTTGTCGCGTGGTTTTGAATGCACGGAATACTAAGTGCGCTCGCGGAGCAGCGCGTACGTGCAGACAATGAAATAACTTTGCCTTTGGCCTCCAGCTTCTCAGAGACGTCATTTGTGCACATAGTGCGTTCTCTGCCGCGTGAACGTTGCCGCATGTGTTGTAAATGCTTATGAGGAAAATCATTCGTCAGTCTACACCTGCTTGCAGACATCGGGGTTTCATTCGTTTGAGGGCCTCAGCTCGGCCTTGAACTCGTTGGTCGAAAGGGGGGAATTGGCCTTTCAATGGACGCAGTATAATAAAAGCTGAGGTTCCATGGCGCATTGCATGCCGTGATTTGAGGTGCACGGAGTCAGCCATTCACTGTGAATTACCGGAATGAAGGAAGGATGCTAAGAAGCGAATGCGTAAAATAGGTAGGAATCTAGGAGGGCGAAAAACTGTAAACCATGTTCCACATTGCGGCGAATCTGTGGCACCAGCCAACTCCGAACTCCCGTGAGCTATCCAGAGAAATCTTTGAACCAACAACCATTACAACATGAAAGCGCCGTTCCTGCTGCTAAACATCTGTTTAGAAAAATATAATGGGCTATTGGATGAATGACTGGCCAGGAAAAAAAAAAAAAAAAGGCAAGGCTTCATTCTCAGAACAGGTGCACTGGTCTACCACATGTGTGCGTGGCCGATCTCCTGCAGTTTGGCAGCCCGGCTAGCTCGCGTGTCCTGCGGGGAATCCGCAAATCGCGATGATTGCAGTTGCATGCGGCTGTTTGGTTTTATCCTGGCAGCCCATCTGAGGTGTCCACGCCGTTTTACCCCCGGCGAACGGACGGCGATTAGCGAAAGACAGCAAAGCCTACAGCGCTCTTGCGGTCGCCGTGCTCTGCGGTTAATTGCTGCCACACGGCTCCTGCCTACTTACAGTTTCTCGGAGCTGCGCGCGCCCTCGATCCAGGGATAATTTTACTCGCTCCCTTTCGTTCGTCTTGATGCCCGCCGCCCGCCTGTCTCTTGTTTACGTGCTCACGTTTCTTCGCCCATGCACTTCTCTCTGTGCCAGTTCATTATTTCTTTTTTGTTTCATGCTCGGTGCCCTTTCTTGAGCGCGGTTCTAACGGCGATTCGACCTTGAGAAGGATCCCATTGCAGTACTTGATGATTCTGATTTCTCGCCCCAAGGCACGTGCTGGCCATAACGGTGCCCTCCGCTCCCCTCTAGGCCGTGCAGTAAGTAGACGAATAGACCATTTCGCTACTATTTATGCATCTAGCTTTAACAGTTCCCCCCACCTCTCTCCCTCTCCCTGCCGATGCGGAAACCACTCTCTCATTTGTTTCATTCGCTTTATATAGATGTAAGAAAGAAGAGAGAGAGAAAAAAAAAAAAAACGGCGGCGACATAAACTTGTCTCGCAGACACAACGCTAACGATCATTGTTCGTGCTTTTGGGGAAAGCTAGCTTCCAGTTATTTGCAAGGCGTTGCCATTCCGGTTTTCAGCTGACTGTGTAGCTTATACAAATAATTGTTAAGCTAATACATGTTCTTGCTTTTCCTGCTGGCTTTTGTTTCTTAAATGGGATGTGACAGTCCGCCACACGGCAGCGCGTGACATTACTGTGTTTCCGAAGTTTCGTTCAATCTACGCTGCGCCCGAAGTTCACTGCATTTATTATTATTATTATCATTGTTATGATCACCATAATTATTATTAGTAATCCGTTGCCTAATAGCTCACGTTTTTAGATCTCGTTCATTGTGAGCAAGCACCCCGTCTTACGGACCACTGAACCCGACACCTTCTGAGGTCATGCCTGCGCGCTTTCAATAATGAAGTTATCTGCGATGATGGAGTCCATTGAAAACCGTGTGAGGTGGAACACGCCGATCGTCGTCTGTGTCTCCTATTAAAATAAATATATGGGCTCTCGCCATCCGGCGTGACAAACTGCTCAACGTGCGCAGTCCTTGTTTATTAGGAGGTCACGCGTTGTCCCACTGACCACCGTCGTCTCATGGCCTGCTGTCTTTCAAAAAAACATTTTTCCTTGTGCTTTTCCTTGAATAGAATGTGTTTAATTGCGTCTATAACACCTCCAAAACTGTAGAGATTTCTCCAGAAACAAATTCATCAGTTTCCAGTCGATGCTGTTCATATCTGCTGCCTTCTAATCGGCGTTCCTCGGCAGCGCGACGTGGCGCGAGTGCGACGATCTTCCCGTTTGCACAGACGCACCGATCGACTCACGTGTGCTCCTTGGGATCCGGTTTGTCGGCTTCCCTTGCTTCATCCTAGTGCAGTACCGCTACACGAGCAGCCGGTGATGCGATCTATATTTCGCGCTTTCGGCTCACTTGTGTAGGGCGCCAGCGCGTCGGTCGATTCGTACTTGTGGAATGTTTGTCCGCTTTGCCGGGCCGCTGCAGCGGCCGCCGCCGTAAACGAATTAATCAGGTAGTACGTGCCGTTGACGTAAACCCTGCTGCCTCGTGTTATCCCGTCGTTGAGCTGGTGCGCGGACTGACCTTGGCCGTGCGCGGAGGCAAAGCTCTGGGGGATTAGCTCCTGCGCATGAGCCACTCACTGGCCAAATGAAAAACGGCCCCTGCACGCGCGACACTGCGGCTGGGCTCAGTCGGCCGGTCTGCAATGGTAGCTCGCCCCATTGGACGCCTTGTTATCCGGGGCAAGGGCGCTCGCCGTGTGGATGGAGATGTATTACCGGCCCTTTTCATTGGCTCCTCCTCCGAATGCTCTCGGCGACAGCCGCTCGCGATGAACCGTCATTTGCTAAGTTTGGGTACACGCGCCCTTCCTATCGCTCCGCTATGGGACCCGAGCACGCGATGACGACTCCTTTGTTTCCCCGCGGCCCTCGCTGATTGGACGCGCATCTGTCGGTAAGCCGGCCCCCCTCCCCCTCTTCGTCCGATAATTTCGGCCACGTATTTCACCATTCCCCGTATTTCACCAGACCGTGGTTTCGCACAGCTGTCAGAACCGCATGTCTCTGGCGCCGAGGTTGCGCGTCCGAATTACTTGGATAATTCGCTCTTGGCAGATGTGTACGTCGGGCAGGCTGAGGATTACGCAATGGTTACTTTCGATTTTTCGTTTTGCGATGATTTTTGATCGTGGTTTCGATAGCAGTAAACCATAAACAGGTAAATCTAAAGAGCGAAGGAAAAAAAAAAAAAAAACAGGAGTGGAACTACTGATACGGGCAAGTGTCTGTTCTTTCGTACCTGTTTTAATTATTATTTTCCTTCGCGATTTAGCTCTGCACATTACTTAGCCATAGAACGAGCCTTACATTAAAACCATTTGGCTTTCAGTTGTGTCATTTCTTCATGACTACGATTAACAAGACTAGCTCAGGAAGCGTGATAGACTTAAAGAGAAAATATGTGTCTGTGTTTGTCGCTCTTAATTTCCGTTCAGAATTACCCGCTTTATGTCTGTGCGTTCTTTGGCCATCTTATGTGGCAGATTTCGCTAAGCGATGTTGCCGCGTTAATTGCGGCTGCGATGTGAAATGACTCCGGAGGTAACAGCCAAGTTCCAGAAAAAAAAAAAAAAGATTTGCTATGCGAGATATTCGAAACTTCCGAATAACGAATAGCCACTATTCGTAAACGCAGAAGTTTTTCGAGTATTTCAAATTGCCGCACATGTGCGTTCAAGCATATAATTGAAGCAAAGTTTCGACAAAATAAATCCTGAGTGTCATTGTGTACAGACGTTGCTTTGGCCTAAGTTTCGACTAAGCCGCCATCGTGCGAACTCGCCAATCACTCCTGTATGCGAACTACTGATTTGCTCATAATGTTCTATTTGTACTTTCATAGAGCTCGATAAAGTGCATTATAATGACCGAGACTTGCTAATGTTTTGAACATACCGGGATGTAAAGGTCGTTTTATATGTTAATCGTGAAAGCGGTTGCTGATTCTTCAGAAATAATTCTAAATTTTATTCACTTTTGAACTGTCCGATTAGATCTCTAAAATTACTAGTCGCATACGCCTACAGGAGGCAAGGCCAAACCACTCTTTGTTATTATTGCATCGTTTTACGCGTGCGTTGTAGCATTGACGGAGTGAATGGAGCGTGCAGTTTCTTGCGGTGAACACGGATTCCTTTACGTGCCTCGAGTAGCAGGGTCCAACGGGCGCTCACTACCTGAGGCACGGTGTCAAGGCCGGAAAGGGTGCGTGGAAACGTCCCGCCGGTGATGACTCTCCAGGAGCTGATTTTGTTTTTCCAGCTCGCCGAGGAGGCAAACGGCTGTCTCACGGCGCGCCAGCCAGCGGCGCTATCTTGAGCCCCGCGTCGTCGGCTGCCGGGTCTTTCTGTATGTTCTTTTTCTATTGAGCCGAGCGTCTGGCTGCTGCGTGGCCGCGTCGAAGGTCGGTGGGCGGCGTTTTTGTGTTCGCCGCAGCGAACGCGGCTGACTGTACAACCAGCGGCGTTTCGGAGGACCATTAGGGGCCGCGTGAGGGAAGGGTTGATGCCACCGCGGGCACATCGACCTGACGGACAGGTAATCTGGCTCAACGCGCGATTAACAGAAGCGGAGACTTTCGTTTTGTTTTACGTTCTGCCCATCCCCGTGTTCTTTGCCTGCAGTCTGCACTTTCTACGTGAGCGTTTTGACCGTTGCTGAGTTAACCGCAGCTTCCGGTTTTCACTGCTATTGCCACTTGTGTGCGTGCGCCTGTCACGCAGTCGCAGCTCTGCGTCGACCGAATTATATTGGTGGGGCCGAAGTCAATGAGTCACGGCTTCTCCCGTCGCGTGTGACAGATAAGGGGGCAGCGGATGTGACCGTCTTCGTGTAACCGTCGTCGATCCGTGTGTAAGGCTTAGACCGCAAGTATGCACTTAACGTGATGCGAGACGTCGCGCAGCCGCTGTGCAACGTGCGACCGTGGTGAGCGCTTCTATTGCTTCTCAGCGTATATGAAGGGACCGTGCATTCAGTTTTGCGAATGCGTTGACGATGAAACGGCCTGGCACGCGTTGCGTGCAACAATATCTTAAACATCGCCTTGGTTTCGTTGCATCGTCAAAGCTTTCCCGCTTTGCCCGTACTTGTGTTTTTGCCCCTGTAGTTGGTATAGCCACATAAGCACGCTTTGACCGTCCGCTCTTGATCCGGGGTGGTGCAGGGTTGGCATCGGCAATTGCGACAGTTGCTAGTCCAATCCTTGTGTGTGTCACTTCTTCCCCTTGTCCGGCGTCTTTTTGACTGGTTTTTGCCTCAGCGTCATGTACCAACTGACCCAGACTTCGACCTAATTGCGTGTGTTTCGTTTTTTTTTTTTTTGACCGTATCACTCAACGTGAACGTATATATATTCCGCGTCGTCGCCATACTAAGCAGCCATCTGAGATTAAACTTAGTTTGCGGACGCAACGAAACCGGGTTTGAGCGGCTGTGCGAAGTAAAAGAGAACGAGCCGCTTATTTTCGGTTCTCGCGCCCAAAAATTGTTCTGCTCGAAGCTTTTTTTCTTGTAAGTTATCGTTTCACTGTTTGCAACATTAACGTCATCATATTTTTGGTTAAAAAGCGAAGACCGAGAAAGAAAGGCATACACTGCAGTTACGATGACTAATCAGGTCGCCTATTCAGTTACGATCTGATCACTCATTGTGACCATACAATTTGACTGTATAACATACCACAGGCACCGACGTTTCATATTTATAGCAAAAAAGAACAACAGAAATAAAAAAGGACGTGTTTCTTCGCATTGTACTACAGATTTTGCGCACTAGAGTGCTGGTCGAATGAATGTTAATTGCTTCATTATCTTCGCTAGTTTATAGTTTAGTTTGTGGTCTTTTGAATGCGTGAAGTCCCTCGCGTAGGGGCGAACCCTTGCAGCCACACGGTTCAATTTGAACAGAATAAACCTGTTTACTAGTTCATTTTTTAATAATATATCTGATAGCCGTGTTCGGCAAAGGAAAAAATTTACTTACGTCATAGCACAGGTGCCATCTCTCATGTTGGGCCATTCGCTACTCACTGTCGTTTGACGACTGACGCCAGTGCGACTGTATACCTGTTTCATTACACTCTGATGAAAAAAAAAAAAAGACGGGCGGGCGGGGCCAATGGAGTTGGAAGAGGGCGCTGATAAGCGTCGATATGTTATTGACAATAAACAATGGAATAAAGTCTTGCGCCGGTGTCTATAGAAATGTAAGTGTGGCTGTTCAGCCAGCTCGAAGATGAAGGATATATATGCATGAATTTGTCTAAACTTAGTCCTCCTGGCTTCGCATGGGGTTCGTGACATTGCAAGTAATTTTTGTTTTGAGCGAAATAATTCGCTGCCCCGCCACGGTGGTCTAGTGGTTATGGCGCTCGACTGCTGACCCGAAGGTCGCGGGATCGAATCCCGGCCGCGGCGGCTGCATTTTCGATGGAGGCGAAAATGTTTGAGGCCCGTGTACTTAGATTTAGGTGCACGTTAAAGAACCCCAGGTGGTCGAAATTTCCGGAGCCCTCCACTACGGCGTCTCTCATAATCATATGGTGGTTTTGGGACGTTAAACCCCAAATATTATTATTATTATTAGAAATAATTCGCTCAGAGGAAACAACTCGCAGTGGTTGCGCATGTGCGCTGGGATTTATTGCTTTTCAGTGTATAGAAAAGAAAGTGAGCTTTTTAAAGAGAATGCATAACCTCACTGGAACGCCTGAAACTTGACAAGCTCGTGGATTTGACAAAATCCATGTGGTAGCAGAGCCAATCGTAGCTTACTGTTTCTCACCAGTAATTTGATGACGCAGCATAGCCATAGTTGCTTAATTGCGCCAGTAAAAGCAACATAACTAATTTGGAAGGGTCAATGTAGTATACATGGCCTCTGAGATCAGGCGCCGCGGGCCCGTCCAGTTTTGTGAGGGGTATAACGACGCTTTCTTGAAAAAAGAAAATTGAAAAGAACGCTTTGTGCGCCACATAACGTTGAGCGCTTACGAGCTGATTGAATGTGAATTGTAGTGGCGGTTAGACCTGGAGCTTTTTAAAAATTTGGAGGACGCTTGAGCTTCGCCTTTAATAGTTGAACGCGATAGCGTAATCGGGTCCCGTGCGCATCGCCTTCTCAGTTGCTATCCTGGCTTCGGTTCTAGGTGCATGCCTCAACTGTGCCGCAAGGAAACTAACGTCTGTGCGCGTAACATTGACCGTTTCAAACTATCCTCGAACGCCTGCTGGAAGTGCAGTTGCGCAGTGCCCATTACATCATAATTCTTCCTTTTGCGAATCAGCGAAGCGCCCACTGCGCGTCCGTAAAGCAACACGCGAACCTACGCACTTGCTAACTTTGTTGATGCTTTTGCTGATGATTAAATATGTCTGAGCGCTTTTTAACAGTTGGGCGCTTTGTAACAGCACTCACTCGTTGCGCGGTTCACATGTGTTGGTGCGATACTGAGCTTCTCCCACGCAATATTACATGCGATAAGAAGACTTTTCCCAGCACATGACATTCATACAGTGTCTTTTTTGCGAAGCAGTTGCAAGCACTGGCGTGGCTCTGTGGTATAACACCTGCTTGCCACGCCGGCGGCCTGGGTTCGATGCTCACTCGAGCCTAAGATTTTTATTATTTACTTTATTTAAATCTTTCTCGGTTTTTCGCTCACGGACAACGCTAATTTTTCGCTCACAACCAACGACGCCGACACCGGAATTCCTGCGAAGCGAGCTCTTCAATTAACGCTATCGCTTTGAAACTATGCGCGACGCAGCTGCCTCATGCGTGTAAAACTGCACCCGTGGCTAGTTCCCATTCCAGTCGCAACGCGTTGCACGCATGTATGTCGGGAATGTTTGTTGTGCTGAGATTCGAGCAGCAGCTGTTTCGATTTATGCGCGATTTCATTGCTCCCTTACCGCTTCAACCGGTCCGGCGGTGCGTCAATCGCCGAAGCTGCTATTGTGTGCGCGTCCTCTCACTGTCGAGCGAATACTGTTTAGGGGGAAAGCCGGCAAGGCCGGCGGCTTGTGGTGCCTCCGGCCGTGCTCGCTCTTCTTTTCCTGGTATGCGCCCCGATCGGCAGCGGCGGCACTATCTGGTGCGGGCCGATATTGCGCGCTCTCCGCCGCTCTCTGGGGACATGTCTTCCCCCCTCTCCCGTGATTGGCCATTGGCGCGTGCCACCGGTCAGCCTGATTGCGCGGCTCGGCCACGAGACCCGAGGGCGGCGTGATCCTCTCCTCTGCAAAAATTGCTCGATCGTATTCACCCCCGCATTCTCCTTCTCGCGGATGTTTTTGAAATCTCTCTCAGCGGAAACGACTCGCTTGGCATAATATCACGTGGCTGCCGCTTTTTTTTGTCTCGTTGCTACTTCGATCGCGCAGGACTTTTTTTCTCGATTCTGCAGTCGCGAGTTTTCTCGCGGTGAATGCAACGCGCGCCGTCGCGCCTTGAATGTGTGACGCAACGACGCTGCAAGCAGACTGCGACGAGCCGATCCTCTCCCGCGACGTTGTGGTTTTGAAAGGAGTACGTGTGTTTGTCCTATACGTGATCGCTCCCCTCGCGTGCTGTGCAAAGAAGCTGAACTGACGGTTTCGCCTCTCCTCCCGCAGGCGCCGACTCGCCGCGTGAACCTGGAAAGACCGAGTGACGGACGAGCAGCGCAGCAGCTGGGACCGTCTCGCAACAGGTATGGCTTCTTTGCCCGGCTTCGCGTTTTTCAACCTCATGGTGGAAGCCCGAGAACGACGCAGAAAACTGCGCGCTTCACAAAACAGCCTGAGTCATCGTCGAGTGGTCTTTGCACTTTTCATTGTTTCGTCGGCTTTTGCTTGCGCCTGAATTTTGGCCGCGCGTGTAGCCTATACTCGTGCCGCACTCTTCCGTAACTTGTGCTTCAGGGGCGATCTGCTGAGCTCGAGCAAATAGTCTGGCCGCTGATGTTTTTCTCGAGCAGAATGTGTATTTGCTCCTGAGGCTCATTTTGCAAACGGAGTCCAGGCACCCTTCGTGCTTAGCTGCGGCATACTTTCTCTGTCGCCTGCAGAGACGAGGTGTTTTCGCCGCTTTGCCTTCCTTTGCGTTTCCAGGCTAGTTGTCAAATACGCATTCATTCTCTTTCGCGCGTCTTTCCGTTTCGCATGCGTTGGATACTGCTGTCGATATATCTGTCGAAAGGAGCCGTTTGCCGGGTTTGGTCTTTGCCCATTGTCAGATGAGGCTGTCGCCAATTGATGACCAACTTTTGCTTCACTCCGGACTAGATTGCCTGAAGCCTGCCGCACGTGCGTGGTTCTCGGCGTTTAGAGCGTAAGTCCAGATTGACTATATACTTTCGGCCGTTCGACCAGTGATCGAACGCCAACACTGTTGACGCGTTAGAAGTAACGGCGTTGCCGGTATCGCGTTACAATTTTTTGGTAACTTAGTAACGTGCTCGTTACCGTTTTGAAACTGTAACGGGTAACGCGTGCTTCATTTTTCCGTAACGTGAACAGTCGCGTTGCTATAGTCGCTTACTACCTAGGAATGCGCACAAGCTCCGCCCCCAGTACGGCGGCGCGCCTGTCATTCATTTGTGCAAGAGAGTGGCGCTTGATGGCTTCCGCTCTGACCGTAAGCACTTTCTCGCTGCTAATGTAAGTACTACGCGTATCAAAAGTTTGTCGTCCCTTCTTAAAGTGTTACGTTTGGCTGAGCAGTGAAGTTGGAATCTTTGCTTGGAATTTGCCAGGAGGCTCAAGTTTTTGACCGAGAACAGGAACCTGTGCCTGTATGGGAAAGTCACCTATACTTGAAATACGCGAGAGGTTCGTGACGTCACATGATTAAGCAATTGCAATTGGGTTGGGCATCTATGTAAATTCTCTCTGGGTGTGACAGCGATGGCTGTGGGCGGAGCTTACGTACATTTATTCTTATGTTGTAACCGACTGTAGTTAAGTTTATTTATTAAATCCCCCCCACCCATTCCAATGTTCCAATGTCGCAGTCCTTGCGGCAATCATGTAGGCTTAAATAAAAAAAATGCTGGGCGTGTGTCAGCAAATATATTTTTCGGAACGATGCCATTTAAGCATTTCTTAGCTTAAATTATTTGCACTTTTGCTTTGGTAGCGCCGCGGCGGCTGCATTTTCGATGGAGGCGAAAATGTTTGAGGCCCGTGTACTTAGATGTAGGTGCACCGTTAAAGAACCCCAGGTGGTCGAAAATTCCGGAGCGCTCCACTACGGCGTCCCGCATAATCATATCGTGGTTTTCGGACGTTAAACACCACATATTATTATTATTATTATTATTATTATTATTATTATTATTATTATTATTATTATTATTATTATTATTATTATTATTATTATTATTATTATTATTATTATTATTGGAATATAGAAGCACGTCGAGCATTTCGGAACACCACACTTATCTCAGAATTAATTACTGTATATTTGTTGAGAGTCTAGCAACGGTATCTTTGCATGAGATAGCGTTTATGGTAGTCTCGTCTGGTGTATAATTTCACGTAATTTATTGAGAAAATGACTTCACCATGCCCCACAGAGGTAGAAGTCATCAGATGGGAGTAACGTTAGGCAACTAATATTACTAAATTCCTGCATATTCGTTGAACGTTTTCTCGTTAAATCAATATTGCGGGTAACATCTTTCCTTTTTTTCGTTTTCTGTTTGGCTATAGAAGCTGTATGTAAAATACGACCATTATAAAATTTTTCCTTTGAGTTCCTGAAGCGAAGACGCACTGCCTAGTACTTCTGACCATGGAGTAACGATGATATGTAACGCGTGCTAACCCCCCCCCCCTTTCCTTTTTTTTTTTGGAAACGGTCACGGTAACGCATTGCCTTAATTTATAAGCAACGCGGGGTGGTCACGGCTTCCTTTCATGCGCTCGTAACGAGCGACTTATTTAATTACTTTTTTTTTTCGTTACGACTACTACACTGTTTATCACGTACGGTCGTGAGCAATATAAAAGGGAACACTGCAACGAAGCACAAGCACAGACTACTCGTGATGTGCGCGTACAAATCCGGCGTATTTGTTAACAAGAGGTGCATTTCCTGGATTGAACGTTTGGTGTTCTGAACGCTTTCGTGCTTCGCAAATGCTTTCAGTCACTATGGCGTCTTGAAGGTAATTTCAGCGTTCCCTTTCATATTGCTCACGACATACATGCGTGCTGGAGACGGCTTCGCAGCTGTAGCGTTTAAATGAAGGAAACAGGGACAACATTCTGCCGCAGCACAGTGAGGCGCTATAAGCATACCTTGTACTCTTTTTGTGCGCTTGATATCTGAAGTGTTATTTATCAGCTGCGCCTAAGGAAACAGAAGGCGACGGTACAATCGCGTTTACTGTTGTGTGCTACACTCGCAATTCTTATAATGTCGTGTGCTGCGCCATATTAATTTTTGCTGCTTGCCGCGCGTCGCCATTCTGGTTAGGCGTCTGCTGGTATAATGGACATTACCAAGTACGCTCAAGACTGAAGCATATATAGTTACCTGACATGACCAGTGCTTACATTCCTGTATCGAAATACGTGTACATATCTCCGCGCAACTATATCCACGTTTATCGCCGATGTTCACGACTGTGCCGAGATGTTGGACAACTCTTGTCGTGGACGTGTGCCCCTGTGTGCAGAGTTGCCAGTTCCGCTTATAATAAGCGGATTTGGGCTTCTTTTCTCGCCGAGTCGCTTTTAGAATTTTCCGGTTGCTTGTCGCGTTTTTCGGGCTTATCTGCATTTTTCCAGCAAATATAGTTGTTTTAGTGATCATCACGCTCACCAATAACGCGTTTGTCGATGACTTCGATTAGTTGAGCGTTGAAGTCAAACATACGTTGGGGGAATGAACAAGTAACGGCTAATCATGCACTGACATACGTGCATTCAGCCGAATGGAGACTACCCTGGAGACAATGTTATAAAGTAAATACGCTCTTTGAGTTGCCTGTCGTTGCGAGGAGACGCTACACCACATCCTGTGCGACTGTCCGGTATATAATGTTCAGAGACTGTCACTGGTGTCTGTTCTAGCGCCCCTTGACAGTAGAAAAATGTCCGTTGAAACAATTCTTGCATGTCGTCGACAGAAGACATCGCAGCTGAAGGCGACGAAGGCACTGCTGAGGTTTTTAAGAGAAACGGACTTGGACAAACGGCTGTGACAGAAATGTCGCGTACACTCTTACCACGGTAACGTATAAATATACCGATAAAAGTGAGTAACGGATAAAATAACGGTTACATCGTTCATAGTTTTGATGTTTTCATTATTTCCGTCTCGTTCTATCGGTTACATTGCCGAAATAAACTGCGAATGGATGCGTTTATCGGTTACCTCGGAAGTTTATCCGTTACCCCGGCATGTAACTTATATGTTGTAACCCATGTGTAACGCATACACTTTTTTGGTAACTTATAACCGAGATTCCAAGGAGACCTAACTAATGGAGTGGAAGTTCGCAAATTACACATGAGCAAAGTGCAGGCTAAGTTGCCTTCGTGCCCGCAGGGTTAGTCTGCCTAATAAGAACGTGCACATTACTGAGTTACAAATTATGCCTCAAGGCGCCTCACTCGAGGAATAAGCAGGATGGCATACCGGAACTAGCCCGCAGGCAAATGTTGCGCGACAATAACGACGAATATTGAAAGACTTACAATAACCGACTTCTCGAGTATCACAAAATCAGCGTTCTTCTCACACGTGTGCCCTTGCATATCCGTATGAGAAGGCGAAAGCCATCTTTTTCTTCTCCGTCAATGTATTCATTCTCCCCCGTCCGCCTGCGAAAGTTTTATGCACCTAATGTGGTTTTGGACTGCCTCCAGGACAGGATACATTGCAAGCTTTCTGCACCTTCCCTGGTTCTGCACCGCCTCCATGATCGGCTCACTTTTTACTAAGTGATGACGTAATGACGTCATCACGTACCGTGATATTGTGTGACGTGGTGGGGACGTTATAGTGGCGCAAGGGATGCTCATCGGCGTCCCTGCCGAACGTGGTCTGCATCCTACAAGGACGCTTCGAAGGGAACGTGTGCCTCACAGCCCAAACAACGCAACCCTATTCACTTCGACCGCATCGCAGTTTTAATTGACGTCACTTTGTTAGCCATCTTGGAGCACAACCTGGTTGAAATGCCGTGTAAGACGCGTGGAGTGAGAAACCGTGACATTACATATAATGCCGGAGCCCTCTAGCGTTCATTTGTGTTTTCCTTGACGCAGCTGGCGAACAGAAGAAAGCGGGAGAGCACAAAATAACACAGGGGCAGAACGACTGTGCGTCGTCCCCTACACTGACACTCTCTAATGAGATAAAAGTCACGGTGGCAGAGAACCTATCTGTGACGTCACATGAAAACTATGTATAGGACTTTCACACACCGCGCCTCACCCCCAAGCAAGCCCGGAACCGGCTGTTCGGCCCACTCGAATTGAGTAACTGTATATACAGTAACTCTGCACTCAAAATGCTTCTATTACACTCAAGCGGGACTGAGCGTAAGCGACACTCGGCTAAAAATATCTATTATTTAAACAAACTCGGTTACGGCGCGAGCAAGCGTCTGAACAAACTGGAATGACATAAAATGTACAGAAAAAACATCTGCAATACGTCATTCGTTGCTATATTGTACATCGACACTGGTGGCCCAACGCGCCAATTCTCGCCAGCGCGGTCTTGGTACACCGAAAAGCCACATACTGCCGCTCCATTGCCGAGGATTGTGGATTGATGAAATAGGCAGTGGTCTGAAGCAACAATGATCTCTTTCGCCACGCTTCAATAAAAAATGATAGCTTTCAATGCAACATAACTCTTGCCAAGAGCGAACTCTGGTCACAAACTTTTGTTTTATTTTACTCACAATGGACGTGGTCTTGTTTAAGTGCGAGTAGCCGGATCCGAAAGTTTGAATCATGCTTCGGGGCAGAAGCAGCGGCCATGTTTCTATGGTATCTCTACATGTATTCTTGTTGCAGCGCTGCGTGTCGGGAATGCGTTACGTAGATAGCGTCGTGATCGGTGCATGGTGTTGGCCGTGTGTGTTACCTCGCGTCGCCGGCTTCGCGCCAAATTTATACCATTATTCCCGTTGGACACGCTTCCGAACATATCAGCGTTGAACGTGGACTTGTTTGGAATAGCGCGCGGCCGCTGCAAAGAAGTGGGTTGTGACTGTGAACCAACGTTGCTCGCTTCAGCTAACGTACGGTGTGACTACTGTGATCATTGCCCCGGATCGCATGGAAGATTAGACGAACTTGGTAAGTGGTTCTTTTTCATTGTTCTGTTTTCTCTGTTTTCGGTATAGATAAACTTTTTTGTGCGAAAGTGTTCTCACCCGCACCTGTCGAGATTTAACGGCTGCCAGAAAAGAAAAGGAGGCTTCAGCTGTGCCCAATGGGGGAATTCGTCGCGAACGATGCCTGGCAAGGCTTTCGCCGGTTCTTTGGCGCTTTATGCGTTTGCTTTGGCCACTCCGGCTTTGTGTTCGTCGTCAGCTTCGGCAGTGCCCTTGTCATGACGTTTGTTGACATTATAACCGCGTTTGGCATTGTTTGTAGTTATTCTCAATGCGTTCTGTTTTTCGAGCTTTTATGACGGCAACAGTGTAATAGTGTCCGCAACTCGTGCTCCTTTGCAAGCACTTAGAGAAGCCTACGGTGCACTGTTTGTCTATGACGTTTTTCTTCAACACTGTTTGTTTGTATGTTTGTCTGTTTGTTTGACTGTCTTCAACGGCGACGGCGGGGTGCCGGCCTAAGGAGCTTCGCTACTAATAATTTGAGTTTTTTACAGCGTCTATGGGAGCACCTACGGCTGGAAATGCTGTCTCTAATGTGCTGGAGAACTCTGGACAGGCCGGTACCTTTAGTAATCGTGAATACGTAAAGCCAGCATTGTTTAAAATAATTACTTACATAT
The DNA here is from genome assembly GCF_013339695.2 of Rhipicephalus sanguineus. NCBI lineage: Eukaryota > Metazoa > Arthropoda > Arachnida > Ixodida > Ixodidae > Rhipicephalus > Rhipicephalus sanguineus. The sequence goes on along the minus strand of NC_051176.1, from coordinate 296,966,401 downwards.
ATAAGTAGAATAGCTGTTTTCTGTGTTTTAGTTTTACAGTATCCGCTGTACTAGGCAAGCGTAACGCCTTTCGTGCCGAGTATTCTTTCTACAGGCTGGTTTCAGTTCCCCGAGCAATTAACGAAAAAGAACCTCTGATGTGACGCTCCGGGCATCGCTAGCAACCTGATGTAAATTTTAAGCAAGCGCTGAACAGCACCCATTGATTGGCAAATTACAAAAACCTTGTGTTTTTTTTTTTTTTTAGCTGTGGGCCATGTTTTGATGGGACAATTTGAATCCGTCCCTTCACTGGGCGTAACTGACGGATGCCAGTGGCGCTCCTCTGCGCATTTAGTTTGACTTTACAGGCGGGCTTTACAAAAAAATCTGTGAGATTTAGCAAAAAAAATCGAAAATATTTGGTGTAGTTCAAAAGATCCATCGTCGAATTTTCAGACCGCTGTGCCGGCGATATCGAAACTGAGTGCACCGGGTGCGTCGGAAGGGCGGTCCGTATACTGCGTCACACCGAATCTTCCCTTTACGTAATTTCATGATGGCGCGCCGCGTGAGGACTTTGCCGCGGGAAAGATGGCGTGTCATTCGAGGGGAGCAGCCCAGCAACGGTCCTTCGCGCGTGATGTGCGATGCTTGTCGCCTTCTTTGTAATTTTGACTTTGTCTTTCTTGTAATTTTGGCTTGACGCTCATCGCTGTCTCTGTCATGTGCGATCCTCGACCCGCAACAACACTGCTTAGCATGACGTGAGCTATAGCGTTGAGGGGAACGCTGGCAGCGTTATCATGACCACTTTAATATCATAAAGAATGCGACAAGCACTGCACATCACGCGCGATGGACCATCAGTCGGCTTGCTCTCCTCAGATGACACACTGTTTTTCACGCGGCGAGGTCCTGCGTGGCGCAGTAAGCTCCGGCGTGCCCGCAGCACCTTCCGGCGCACCCGGTGTGCTCGCAGTTGCGGCATCGCCGGCACCGCGGTCTGGAAATTCGACACGAATTTTTTAATCAAATCTGCAAAAGATGTTCATTAAAAATGAGCCACTATAACAAATGTCAGCTTTAATGGCGACAATGTCGAATAGTTCTTAGCGAATCAGCTGATAAACTTAATGAACATTATAGTGTTCACATCTGTACAGCTGATTTTATGACGCCTAACATTAATTTAAGCCTGTTTCATGGGAGTGATGGTTCTCAAGGTCGCGCCGTGTCCAAAGTTTGAATAGAAATCGAGACAGCAAATTGCTTCAACAAAATTTAATTACATCTTTGCAATACACTTGCAGATGTGCAATTTTTTTTTAATCGAGGTGGCCCCTTCAAACTTCGGTTCAATGCTAACATAGCAAGACTCGCTCCTTACAGAGCGAACTCAATGATGTGGTAGCTTTACATATAATACCTGTGTCAAGTGTATAGTAACTTGCTGGATACAGCAGCCCTCAAATATCCCATTTGCTAGTTATCGACTTTGCAGCGTCATGCAGTGCTTTCTATTAGCACGATGCACGCGTTTTTGCAGTGTGTGCAGCCCGATAGCAGAATGCGCTTTGTAACTGCGTAGCCCGATATTAAATACACAATGTGAGCATCGCTGCGTTGCTCTTTATAGTCGATGAAAGTATATAAATAAAATAAAACAGAAGAAGAAAATAAAACGTTCAGGTTAATTCATTTATCATTTGTCCGTGCTTGTCACAGTCGACGCACGCAAAAACCTTTGCAGCACTTTGAACGGGCTCATTTACCTTGTGTCAAAATGTTTTTTCACAGATAGCCGAATTCTCGCTGTGTCGCTCGGTCGGCCTTGGGATTGCCCGCTTCCAAACTGCTAATCTGTCTGCATGCCGGCGCACGGAAAAGTGACACTTTTCCCGCACATGTTCTGCACACCGAATTGCAGCGCCTGGCACAAAACCAGGTCTTTGCGTATATCTTCTTTGTCTCCGTGCGTTTGCACGAATCCGTTAAGATGGTCGCTGAGTTTCTTCTTTTTTTTTGTACACGCCATTCCTCTGAAGGAACACTAACACAGGGAACTCGTAAAAGCACGTGCACGCCAACGAAGCTGACAAGCTTCGGCCGCAAACGGCTTACACTGCCGTCTCCCCATCCCCATGCGAGCAGGCAGCGCCTCCGACTGTCGCGCTATATCTCGACCTAGCGGAGGGATCGCGCACCGCGGCACCTTCGGGCAAGGGAAACACGGCTCGCTTTTCACACCTCCCCATTCTAGCACCCTACCATGGCTCCATTGGTGAGCAAGCGGCCATTTTGGAGTTTGGTGAGCACAAGCGGCCATTTTGGAAGTTTTGGTGACGCACAAGCGGCCATCTTGAAAGTTTTGGTACCTAACGTCATCACAACTAGCGAGACTGCTGCGTGATGTCACCAGAATTTGTACTGTAGCCTGACGTCAAGCTAGTATCGATGTCAGTAGGTGCGCCATGTAAAAATTGACTTTAATATCAAATTAAAATATCTTATCAGCATTTTCTGAGCTTCTCACTTGCTCAGAGCCATCTGTGTATAGAGGAGATTTGTATGGCAGAGTAAACTCGCCTTCGAAAAAAGGTGTCAGTACCCCTTTAATAGCTCGCTGTTCTCATTTTGCCCTTATCGGCACATATCTTCATTTTATTCTGTGGGCAAGCGCATGCCTACCATACTCTGCACCGCCAACAAACTTTAGCTAGTAGTTTATGTAGTCTGTAATTTCTTTTTGTAGGCGGAATTGCCTGGTGACGAACTTCAAATATCAGCGCCTCACATTTACTGCACTCCTGACTAAGTCTGCGTTTTTGCTGGCAGCCAAGCCGAAGTCATCTCTGTCTCCACATCTGGATTACCGCGGGCACTTATTTTTTGTCTTTTGGTGTATTATATAAAGAACTTACAGTATCCATTTGCGTATTCCCAGATGCTTGCTCTTGTGCAGACAATTGCATTGCCAGGAGATAGGCCACCAAAAAGTGTGGTTGTTGACGCCTGAAATGTTTTTTGGCCTTTCTAAAGCAGAAAAAATATAATTTAAGCTGCAGCACTTTTCTCTGCTATCTGTGTTTATGTAGTAATGGAGCTGCATTACTTTATGTAGCTGCATTTGTGACATCTTTTGTGTCTTTCATTTTTGTGTCTTTCATAGCTGTAGGGCTCCGACACTACTCGACGTGTCACCCTGTTTTAGATATTACATCTTACAAAGAAGAGATGTTAAATAAAGAATTTCGTACCTGACAGTGCTTTTTTGAGAAAATTCAAAAAATGTGTAAAGGAATACCTTGTTTGAAAAGTTCAGACAGAGTTAGGAAGTTCACTAATGGAATTGCCTTCAAGTTCATTTGAAATGCCATTGATATCCGAGACATTGCCCGGAGAGCTTTGCAGTGTGATTGAACTCACCTGTTCTAATACCAGCCAGCCTAAAATAAATACAAAATATAGCTGCCACAACCGTTTCTCGTCACTGCGTGTAGTCGTGCATGTTCGCGAATGTACGCGTACATGCAAAATTGGAAACTTTTGAGGGTTAGAACCACCAACCCTCCTCCCTCTACCAGCTACGCCAATGTCGAAGGAATACCCGAGTGAGCGGCAGTATATATGTGTGAAAAACCTGCAGCTGATTTATGTGAGTGGGGAAGCCCAGACAGTATTCAAAAGAGTGTGTTGATTTTTCAGGATACTTTAGCTACTTATATGGACATTTTTTTTTATAGCACTCTGTTTCACAGCCAGTTTTCATCATTTAGACGATGTCTCATGTCTAGAAATCTTGCCCACAAATTTGGTCAGTAGTGTGATTTGTCGACTTGTCGGTTCTCATGAGAGAATCTGTGTAGAAGATTGAGTAATGGGACTGAAAGTGAAGCCATATACGGGTAAAGCAGCAGTGCGAGAAAACGTCATCCACTCTTCAATGACTTGTTCAAATGCATCGAAATATAGGCGAAGTGATTTTATCAGACTCCCAATTTTGGCATCACAATCTTCTTGAGAACAATTGCCAGACGTGACAGTACCATTGTAAACCTCATTACAGTGAACCTAAGGTTGGCTATACCGGGTGTTTCAAGAAATGTGCCGAAATTCTCAAAAATCGCGAAAATGCGATATTTGCTGGCTGCATTGAGAATTGCTTTCGCTGTAGCGGCAGGCGTCTTAAGATTGTTAAAGACCATTTGGGACTGCAATTAGAGTTAAATTAATTAACGTTTTAATTAGTGAAGTTAGGTGGTTCTGTCAAAGGGGTGAATTGAAGTTCTTTACGCAAAGAACCCATCCCAGCTTTGAAGTATAGAAAAATCTGCCTCTGGTAATTTTTTTGTCGTAGTGACATTCCACCAAATTCCACGGCTTTCAAAGGTGGCATCCATTGAATTTGGTTGAATTTCACTACGATGCAATAATTACTACAGGCTGCTTTTTCTGTATATCAAAGCTGGCATGGGTTCTTCGCATGTAAAACCTCATTTCACTCATTTGATACAACCACTTAACTTCACCAGTTAAAGAGTTGATTAGTTTATTTTTAATTACACTCCGAAGTGGGGTATTTAACAATCTTAAGATGCCTGCCGCTACAGCGCAAGCAATTCTCAAGGCAGCCAGCAAATATCGCATTTTCGGTATTTTTGAGAATTTTCGGCAGATTTCTTGAAACACCCGGTGTAAATAGAGTGCAATCAAAACTAAAAGATATCAATAGCTGACGTAACCCTTAAAAACACCTTTTTATAAGTTACATTCTATAAGTTACATTACATTATAAAAAATACAAGGCTACAGCGTAACCTATATAATATCAACAATTATAAGAGTTACAATGTAACTGATATCTGTAACCGTTACAAGGTACCTTATATATGGGTCATTCCACGCCAAACGTCCCAGACATTGCGCTCGACCCTCTCCAAATGTATTGTAAAAAATTGTGGACGTTCATATCAGTGCACTATTTGCCCTCGGAAAGTATTTTTTGGAAAAGAAATTTTTCTTGTCTGTTACAGTGATTTGAATTTTGCCGTAGTGGGTGAAACATAGGTTGCGAAAAAATACTCTAAAAAATACAATACTTTACGGAACGCCTTAAATATCTGCTGTTTACTTGAAAAGGAATGGCACTATCTTATTATTACCCATTGACGACCACTACTTTGTCTCACGATGTGCTTTGTGGTGAAGCAATGCTGCAATTCTGCGCCATTTTGATTATTTTTTAAAAATTCTACGAATATTACAGACAAAATAGGTCTATATCACATGGCTGGATAGTTGGCAGTAAGCGTGTCAAAAAAGTATTGAAGTCGATGACCGAGTAGTTTCGAAGTGGAAAGGGCGCAAACATTGAAAAATGTGTGAAATGCTCCACGTTCAGGCACATGTAGAGTGGTGATGCAGTCCAAGTAAAAATGCACGCTTGGTCTCGTTGGGAAGAGTAAACAAAGGAGATTTATTTGTGAAAGTTTTATCGGAGTGTTTTTCGTTTTTGGCGAGAAACAAAAAATTATGTTGAGCGTTCGCGGCGTGCCTGGGCGCGGGCCCGTAAGTCCGCTTCACTGCGCCGCCACTTCCTTGGGGCAACGGAAGTATGCAGCGCCCATTTTTTTTTTCCTTTGTCACAATTTATCCGAACTCTCTACGGCGTCTTTCGTATAGTGCGAGTGTAACTTTTTCGGCGGTTAAAAGAAAGCAAACTTCGTGAGTGGCGAAAGCGCGCCGTAGCCTGAGGCAAACCGCGTGGTGGTTATTTAAGAGACGCACAGGAGTGCAGTGCACCGCGTGCTTTCGGTGCTGTTTGATGCAATAATGCGCTCCCGTAAAGCGCCATGTAGATTTAGGGTTATTCAATGATTAAATTGTCTGGTTTAACGTTTCGAAGCTGCACCGCAGTTGATTAGGTGAGGTGGAAAGCCCCGTATTAATTTTGACCTGCGCGCCCAACAGGTGGCACTCGGGACTTGTCGCAGCAGTCGCAGCCACCGTTGGGATGCTTCCGGTATCGATCCGGCGAACTCGTGCGGAGAAGCACAACGTAGTAGCCACTGAGCCGAGTGCACAGTTGGTCACTTTGCAAGTTATATTCAGTTCGAAGCTGCGTATGCATGCTGCAGTATTGAGCAACATTAAAATGCAGTGCTGAGCGGTTGAAACTCTCACCACATTACAGCCAACGCTTCTTGCGCCACCGGAAAGCGCTGGGTGATCGTTGGGGCTCCCAAACGCAGTCACAATGCAAAACAAAGCCTCTCGCTTTCATCCCGTACCATAGTGGATCAGTTTGATGGCCTCAGTATACTAACGTTGACGCAAAACTACGCCATGCGCTCCGAGTATCGCGTTCTTTACTATTACGCAGCCCGCGCATTCTTTTCAAGACATGTTGCTTGCCGTGCACGACAGTGGCCAGCTTTGATCACATCGTGTGCGCTGCAAGCAGCCGCTGAAATGCGCACTGTTCTTTTTCAACGCGTGGAATACGTATATGATTTTGCGTGCCAAAACCACTATATGATTAACAGGCACGCCGTAGTGGGCGACTCCGGATTAATTTCGACCACCTGGGGTTCTTATTCGTGCACCAAGGGCGTAGCCAGGGGGGGTGGGGGCACACCAGGCCCGTGTCCCCCCCCTCCCCCCCCGCCTCAAATTTTTTTTCCCCGTGGGATACAGAGCACCAGATGATACTCGACCCCACTTATCTGCCCAGACCCAATGTCGGATCAAGTAGGTGCCCCCCCCCCTCCCCCGAAAAATATTTCTGCCTACGCCACTGGTGTGCACCTAGACCTATGTACAACGACCCCATGGGAATGTTGCCGCCGTGGCCGTGACCCGCGTCTTCGAGCTTAGCAGCGCGACACCTTACCTGCTATGCTACCACGGTGGGTCGTTCGCATTTAGGGAGGACACATCTTGGAGTCACGATAAAGCCATTCATGTCTTTCACTCGTGTTGGTGCCTTGCGTTGACGAGGAATTGGCGGTCGGAAATGCACGTATGCACGCGCGCAAAGTATACGTACGGGATTTTCGCGTGCATCCTTCAGGCGCGCTACCTACTTCGCGTTTGTGCAGAACGAGCCCCTCGTATACGTAATTCGATAAATGTTCTCGAGGGTGACATTTCGTTTACAACTTGAACTACTCAATGACTGAAGGGGCCAAGCTTTGATTTACTCGCAGCAGCAGGGTTTTCTTGCCTATGCGCAGCAGCGAAATTCTTAGCGCGAGCCACGTTATGCCACTGCTCGTTGTTGCCGTCGCTTAAATTGACAGGATATTCACTTCGTATTAGAGAACTAACTTCTGAATCGCGCAAAAAACCATGAAAGACAGTTAGGTAGAAAGGACACAGGACGAGCGTTGTGCTTCCGCCGTTTTCTGCGCTGATTCAAATGATCCAGCTCGCTTAGATTGCTACCTTGCTAGAGGACATGACCGCGTCGTCGGCACATCGAATCGTCCGTTTTGGGCGTTTCAGTCAAATAAATCGGGATCGCAAGGACGTCGCATTCCCGCAAGTGACGATAAAGGGCTCCTGGAGGGCGTGTCGCAATAACTGCGCCTGCAAACGGAAACACTGACGAGGAACGTTCTACGACGCTTTGGAGATAGGCAATGTGCAAGGTTGTGTTTCGAACACGCGACGCCGCGTGGCACCGTGCGGTGCTCTACGTGCTGACGGGCATGTCGATCTGATTCACTGCAGTCGTCTTCACAGAATCCCAGAGTATGTGTCACGGGCTGAGAGGGAATCGCGCTTATCGAGCGTCGTTCGATATACGACGCCGGCTCATGGTGCACGACTGTAGCAGCGCTGCACGCTATTTAAATTTGCCCTTCGATTTCAGTTGGCCCACTTCAGGCGCCCAATGTATAGGGACGGCATCGTTCGACCGCCGTGCCTCACTTATTGGAACTACGAGAAGCCTATGGCGAGGCGACGGTGCACGCCGTAATGGCCGCTTTAATTTTCTTCTTTACTATATATGGACGGTAACGCGCCCCCACCCCCTTCCCTTTTTCTTTCCGTTTTCATTTCTTTCTTTCATTTTTGAAATTTTGTGTTGATCCCAATGCAACGACGGCGCGCGATCACTAATCCGACTCGCTATCTTTGACTCAGTAGCGAAACACCCGCATGCGCCGTGGTTTTCCCTCACTATTTAAAGTTATTTCAGAAGTAATTTTTCTCGTAAAAAACCTCGCCATTACGCTTTTTCTTTAAATTAAAGAACGCCGCGACGAAATGATAAATGACGGCATATAGTCTCAGCCACATTCGTTAAGGCGGCCTCGCTTGACTAATGCGTGCCTTATGTCATTCTTTTTAATTGAACAGCCGCGGGTGGGCAGCGCGTTTTCTTTCTCCTTTTGTCGACGTGTTTCGTCCTTCGGGGCCGTGGCGCTTTGAAGAGACGCATGCGTATATTCTCTGGTCTTTTACGCCTTCGCAAATACACTCGGGAAGTTCCCGCGAAAGTTACCGGAATGCAGCGTTATTAGTCGCGAAGGAATGAGCTTCGCGCGCTGTGAACATGCGCGACCCGTTGCGCAGTGGCGCCGAGTCCACGGGTTGCGAGTTTCGTCGGTAAGCGCATTGCGTTTCTGAGCACGCTTCTCTGTTACTGGCCGCTTCGCTTTCAAAGAGCCCGGCCATCAAAAGCAATGAAAGGAAAACAGGCGCCCAACTGTGTGAGCAGTCAGTGCTGTTTTTTTTTTTTTCATCTGTTTGATTTCGCAAAGCTGGATGGACATCAAGGACGCCAGATTCTCGGTTCTGTTTAATTTTTCGTCTTCATTCTCCCGTTCAGTTCTCTACCCTCGATAGCGCAAACATTTCACCAGTGTCCGGTCGCGAGCACACTACCAAAGAGCTGCAGCATATTATAAAGCTTTGGTCAAGTACGGCTGGTGGGAAACCCGGTGGTGCAATCGTTCGAACCACCTTGGGAATGAATGTGCCTGGTTCTTGTATGGTTTCGCAATCAGCGTGGGCGATAGCGTGCTTGTAGCCTTTACCGTCGTTTGACGGTTAACGTTGCCAACTTGCAAGTTAATCACATAAACATCAGTGCACAAGCGAAATTTCATTAATCTTGGCCTCGCAAGCAGTCCAATGATAGCAATGAGATGTGGTAATGAAGTAATCGTTGTTATAATAGAACGAATCTTGAATAATAATTGTTGGGGTTTAACGTCCCAAAACCAAGATATGATTGTCCGGAAATTTCGACCACCTGGGGTTCTTTTAACGTGCACCTAAATCTAAATACACGGGCCTCAAGCATTACCGCCTCAATCGAAAATGGGGCCGCCCCGCGGCCGGGATTCGATCTCGCGACCTTCTGGTCAGCCGTCGAGCACTATAACCACTAAACCACCGTAGCGGGCAGAACAAATCTAGCAGTGACGATGTCATCATGGTCATTAAGGGATTTATGTCCACTGCAGCACAAAGGCCTGTGCCAGTGATCTCTCACCACCTCTGATTCCAAGCCTGTAGATTTCCTCGCACCACCGACAAAGTTTTCTGCAATGCTCGACTGCGCTGCTCTTCCTTTTGCACGCATTCTTTCAACTGGCGATGCTCCCTACGAATTACGTGGCCTGCCCAACTACATGTGCCCTCTTAATGTCAATTAAAATATTATCAACTCGGTAATGTTCGCCGTGTGCGCATCCCATTTTTATTCTGCAAGTGTTCTCGTGATCGGCGTCCCCTATCGTTTGTTTGTTACAGATAAACGTACCGTTGCGTGGATTCCAGGGGCTGACTGCTGATCACAAATTCTCGATCTCTCGCTAGTCCAACACTACCTTGTCTTCTACTTTTCGCAATCAGCGCTACTTACCCGTCGTGATAGATTAGCAGGTCTACGGTTCCGCGCTGCTGCTCGAGGGCGCGGGATCGAATCCCGGCCACGACGGCCGTATTTCGATGGGGGCGAAAAGCAAGGTACCCGTCTACTTAGATTTCAGCCCACAACTATACTACACCCAAGTAGTTATGTGGTGATTGAAGAAGTGCAAGGTTCTTGCATTAATCTGAGCAAGGCTGCTCCACCAGCGGAAAACGTTCAGTAAATACGCTTTTCCAGAAAGTTTCGTCCTGCCTTCTTTGCATCTGTTACGTCGGGTCCAGCGTGAATGAAGTACAACGTGTGTGTGTGTGTGTGATATTGTAGCAGACGCTGTTACTCTGCAAAGGAGAGAAGGAAAATATCGCCTATATGTTTAGAGCGCCATAGAGGTCGCCAGCGCATATATTGAGAAATGTTCGTATCATGCTTAATTTGGCGCCGCGTCTGTTCTGCAGTGGCGCCGCTGACAGCGAGTTTTCTGCATAACTGCGCGATGTAAAACACCAGATGTGATTGTTAAGTAGGGAAGCAATGCCCATTGGGGCCGCCGCGGTGCTCGGATGCTGCTATCTAGAAAGACGCATGTTCGATCCCGGCCGCGGCGGTCGTATTTTGATAGAGGCAAAATGCCCGAGACCCGCGCACTGCACGCTGCCAGTGCACATTACAGAACTCCAGGGGGTCGAAATTATCCGGAGCCCTCCACTGCGGCGTTTCTGATAGCCCGAGTCGCTTTGTGACGTTAAACCACATCAACCAACCAACGAACCAGTGCTCGTTGGTTCGCGCTGGACACAGACTGGGGCGCACAACGGGAGCCCACTCGAGGGCTGCCGTTGCCTGGAATTTATGCACGCATTATGCCGCACGGCTTCTAACATTTTGCTTCTGCACTCATTCGCAGTCGTTTGTGTCCCGGGCATCACTTTCTTCACCGAGGGCTCTCTCTAATATATATATTTCTTACGCGAGGTGGGTTCTCGAGGGGCTGCACGTTCATTTGGTGGATACACTTTCCAAGACAAGTGCCAGAGCAAAAGAATCGGCCGCTGCATGCAGTCTTCCTTTAGCCACAACAGAATGGGGGCGAGTCAGGCCTGTGGTTAGACCATGCTGCGGCCAGCGGGATAATGGTGTTCTCTCCTTTCTCTGCGCGGCTATAACGTCCAGCCGCATCGATTGCTTCTTGCAGCCAGCCTTGCCTATACGTGAGGTGTTTTGTTTCTCGGCATGTCGGGTGACGTTGACCGCCACCGCATCACGAAATAGCGTGCTCGCGTTGTTTTCTTTTACTTTGTGATTTGAGTTGTGCAATTTATTTCTGAGCATTTATTTCTTCGGTTTTCTTTCATGGGCACTTTCTTTTTTATTTCATCCTTTTTTTCGTTAAGTGTAGAAACGAGAGAGAAGCGCCCTCTTACTTTTGCTTTAGTGGCCGAAATGCCTTCCTTTACTGTCGCATCTTTTAAGCAGGAATTTACTGCGTAAACTTCAAGCAGTTGTACACTTCTTCGGCGTGATGAAACAGCGCCGAACGCGAGAGACAGTACATTGCCTTTTAGTCGCTTATTCATGTACGTCTTGGACGTTGTTTCATAATGTTAACACACCAATTCGCCCAGATCTCCGTAATTTTGCGAGCCCCTTTTGTGACCTGAGCAGAAGTTTACCTCCGGACCTGGCGACCAGTTGGTTCCTGTGGAAATTTCGTTGGAGTTTGACCACAGTTGAGAGTGCTGCCTAGAACTAAAAAAAAAAAAATACGAAAAAAAAAGAAACTTGAGTGTTCTTTTATTGCAATGCTCAACAGATGATACAGAGCTCAAAATAGTCGCTTTTCCGTTCGCTGCATTGGCTGCTATGCTTAGCATTGTGTACAGGGCCTTTGTTAAGAGGGCTCTGACCGTAAAGGCGTCGAAACTCGGTCAGAATTTGTGGAAGAAAAAGAACAAAGCCTTGAACTCTGTCCTACGATAGTTTTATCTTCGAGAGCGAATCGACTGTCACACAGCTGCGCGTGTCTCTTTGTGACGGCAGCAGCAGTTCTTTACCCGAAGGTTTAACGCTTTCACCTCGATTTTTGTCCGAGGAAGTGCACCAGAGGCTGACGTCGGCTCTGTAAGTCGCAGTAGTTCATTGTCCGTGGCCTCCGAAATCTCGGGCATGGCGAACGCGTGTCTCCATCGCGCATGTTGTGGCTCAAGTGTGCTTGCCCTTCCCAAGCGCCGTGTAATAACAAATGCAGCATTTATGTTGTGGTTGCGTGCGTGCTACCGAGCTGTGTATACGTTTAGTTCCGGTCTTACTAACGAATAACTTCGAAGGGGGGAACTGTGAAGGCATTTATGTATTGTCCAACTGATTCTCGAACACGTGACGGGGTGCATGAGCCCGTTCGCAGCTTCATCGGATGAAGCAGGCTGCATAGCGCCGTCGTGTAGTCTTGGTATCTCAACCACTAGGATTTGGAGCCGTGTATCGCTGGGAGTACGCGGTCGGCATCACTGACAGCCCTCTTCCTTCCCGCAGTAGACTGATAGGTGGCGAAAATGTGCGTCATCCCGCCATCAAACCTCAACTCATGTGTGAACTCCATTCGTTCAAGTTTTACGTTTGCAAGAGCTTTATACATTCTTCGCGATACTTGCATAACTGTGTCGCACATGAGGTTACCATCATTCCTACACGTCTGGCTCACGCGAAGCTCACCGCGACGTTTCGAGTCTCGGAAACGGACTAGCCGGCTCGGCCAGGTCCTCATCACGATGCTTGCTTTTGATTTAACTCCAGCGTTAGCAGGATTAATCGGTGACCATCTGTTATAAAGAATAGCTCGCTGTCTTCGAGATAGGCCCGGTCCACCTCCTGCTCGACTGGCTCACCAAGGAAGTGAATTCTGAAGGTCCGAAAAACCACGATGTGATCGAGGCACGCTATGGTAGTGGGAAACTCCTAGTCAACTTGACCACCCAGTGTTGCTTAACCTCATAAAGTAACGCTACGTGTCTTTGAATAAGTACTGCCGATGGCCCGCACATATTAAAACACGTATTGAGCAGTCATTTAGTGTTGAATATTTTTTTATGTGTCACATTCACGCAGAGCAATAGTTTGTCCAATAAGTAGTTGTGTCACATAATGCATGTGTTATGGGCCTATGTAGGGTTCCGTGTTTTCGGATAAATCCGATAAACACTCGCCGGTCAATTTTTGACAATTCGGATTTATTCATAAACTCCGATTTTAACGGCGAATATGTCCTTGTTCCGTTCTTTATCGAAAGGGCATGCTCTAAGCGGTCGTTGATACATCGGCCGGCTCGGCCGATATAAACTTTACCTCACGTCAACAGTATCTCGTGGATCACACCCATCGCATATTTAACAAAAGTCTTGTCGCGCACCAAGCCAGAGACGTCAACTTATGTAGAGCCCCCTCCAGTGAGATGACATATTGAAATTAGGGGTGTGCGAATATTCGAAAGTTTCGAATATTCGTCGAATATTACATTCGAAATATTCGTATTCGATTCGAAAATCGTGTATTCGAAAAGTTTCGAATATTTGATAACTTCGAATATTCGAAAAATTCGAATATGCGATTCGATTATCATGCATAAAATAACTCCTCTTCCACATTTCTGCTGCGTTCGTATAGCTAAAAACGTTGCCGAGAGGAGCGATAAACATCGTATGTACACGAAGGCACAATATCTGCCTGCGACGAGCGCCCTAATACGTATGATTTATTGCTGGTGCATCTCGGACGTGCAGAGCTGTTGGCGATCATGTAACCATACCTTTTCAATATTATGCGGCCGTAACGTGCCGCACTACCACTCGTTCACTATGCGGGACCACTTCTGAAGAAAGACAGTGACCCACGTGACTGGTGGCGGACTGTAGGCACCTTCAGATACCCCAGTCTGGCAAAGCTTTGCCCCATAGACGAAGGAAACACAGCGCCGACCAAAAGTAAAAAATATATTCTTAAAAAGACGTTTCGGCTCCCACACGGGAGCCTTGTTCACAATGAAGCATGTGCAGCAAGTTCGCTTATTTATAAGGTTGTCTAATCACATGTTTGAGGCAACGGGCATACACAGGCGGAAGATTACCACAGTTCTTGTTCAGCGTGTGCGCAGTGGTTGAATGAACAATGATTTCGAGATGAAGCCGTGGAAAGAGTTTCTTTTCCGTGGCGATGACGGAAGCATCTTCCCAGTTGATCGCATGGCCCGTGGACACAACATGTTCGGCTAGTGCATTTGACGTCACCTTTCTGTTTTTTCACGTCATTGCTGTGCTCGCGTAACCTTCTCTTGAAACTGCCGGTCTCACCGATATAAACATGTGTACAATCTGTGCAAGGGATTTTGTAGACGACACCTGGAAACCTCTCTCGCTCTAACTTGTCCTTGACGTTCGTGAGGCTGTTTCCAAGTTGCGTGCAGGTATATGGGAGACCTGTACGTCGTAGGAGCGCAAAATTCTGGCGAGAGCCTCACTGAAGCCCGGAGCATACGGCACCGACGCTCTTTTCTTTGCTGAAGGATTGCTTGGTTGGACCGGCCGCGATAGTTGACGTTGAACTGAGTTGATGAATGAGGACGGGTAACCGCATGCGGCCAGCTCCCGACGGACGGTCTCCACGTCACTACGTGCGTCTTCTTCGCTTGAGCAAGTCCGTTGAGCCCGTTTCAAGAGAGTCGAGACGACAGAGCGTTTGTGGCAAGAAGGATTCAGCGATCTGAAATTCAGGTAGCGGCCAGTGTGTGTGCTTTTCCTGTAGACGGAGAACTTCAAGTGTCCGTCTTCTCGTTTTACGAGGACGTCGAGGAAAGGAAGGCAGCCCTCCGATTCTTCTTCCACTGTGAATTGTATCGAGTGTTCAATTGAATTTAGCTGAGATGTAAAGGCCGGCAAGGCCTCACGTTGTAAAACGCAAAAGCAATCGTCGACATAACGTAAGAATACTTTCGGTGGGACGGCAAATGAGGACAAAGCACGACTCTCGACCGCTTCCATGGTGAGGTTCGCGACGGTGACAGACACGGAAGCACCCATGGCAGTGCCATGTACCTGTTTATAGAACTTGTTCCGGAACGTAAAATAAGTGTTCTGCAAGCAGAACCGGAGAAGCCTCGCGAGGTCTGCAACCTCTATTGGTGTTCGGCTTGGCAGTGTCGCGTCAGCCTCAAGGGCCGAAGTGCACACTTCAACGGCAAGCTCGACAGGTACGCTCGTAAACAGAGACTTGACAGCAAAGGACACTAGCACCTCGTCTTCTTCTAGTGGCAAGTCGCGCACTTTGTCAATAAAATCGGCAGAATTCCTAATGTGCGTCTGAGTTCGTCCGACAAGAGGGGAGAGGATTTTGTGCAGATAGCCAGACAGCTTAAATAACGGCGAGCGTGTGAAATCGACTATGGGGCGTAAGGGCACATCAGGTTTATGTATCTTCGGAAGGCCATATATGGCAGGAGCGGTCGTCGCTGTGTTTCCTTCGTCTATGTCTTTCCCCGGCCAGGCGGGTTTCCGCCAAACTCTCGACTTCATAAAGCTTTGCCCCATGTACCTCCCTATACCAGCCACTTCTGTTCCAAGCGAGCGTGCCTTTTCAGTGGCGGTGGGGGGGGGGGGGGGGTTGTCTCTGTTAGAAGGGAGCGCCTGCTGCCTGATCATATGGAGCAACTCATATTTCTTCATGATAACATCTAGTCATTACTTTCATTGTGCCGTGATATTCGCTTCTGCTGTGATGTGCATTGTGCTAGCCTGGACATTGTGTTCTGGAGATAGCAGTGTATGTTGTGTTGCCAATCAGGCTGTTAATGTCTTTTTTTTTCAAATAGCAACATGTTAAATAAAATATTCTTACTGTGGAGGCATTTGTCCTTTGATATTCGATATTCGATTCGATATTCGAAGGTGGATATTCGTATTCGATTCGTATTCGAAAATTTTGATATTCGCACACCCCTAATTGAAATACGATCACCGGCGGCCCAGGGGCGCGCTAGACGACATCGAAAATACAGACCTCGTAAAGTAGGCTTGAGTCTATAACAACAAGCTTTAAGGTTTTAACACGCAAAAACGTAGGTGTTTTGTGTTTAAGTACTTGTGGTTGGGTTTATATCTGTTTGTGCGTTCAAAACTTCCGCATAACTAAAATCGCTTCGTGTGTTTTGATGTTCTCGCGTTCAGACATCACTTAATCTAAGATATTTAAGTATTGAGAATAATGCAAAATTAAACTCCGAATTTCGGAGAATTGGGGATTGACGAGAAATAAACTCCGATAAACGCCGAATTTTCACCAGAAGATAAACTCCGAAAAACACCCTCCGAATTAAAAAAAAAAAAAAACTCCGATAACACGGGGCCCTAGTTAGGGCGCAGGACATTACATGCTGGGGTGTGTTCAGATAAGAACGTCCGTGCATGTCCAGCGACCCCATTTGATTTCGCTGGAAAAAATATATTTTGCTATCCGAGTCCCCAATTTTGCGGGGAAAGACACCAATTTTGCGGGGAAAAAATTTGCCTTCGTCAAAAAAAAAAAAAAAAAAAAAAGTCGGAAGTCTCCAATGAGCCATAACCGCTTTTTGCGAATCGCGCGAAAATGGGATTACGATGAGACCCTACAAAAAAAATAAAATAATAAAATAAATAAATAAAACATTGTAAGGTGAGTCTCAAAATTTTTCTTGGCATACTATGAGTAACGTGTGTTTTCAAAATGTTGCCTCGCAATTTTGTTGCCCATATTTTATATATAAAAAAAACCGCAGATACGGCACGTTGCTCAATAATGCTCTAGCTTCAGATTTGCTTCGCGTCTATGATACTCAGAATTTCCAAAATTTCCCAGAGTGTTGCCACATATTAGGTTAACAATTGTGCCAAATATAATTGTCGAATGTGGTATCAAACGCAAACCAAAAATGATCAACCAAATTCTGCAAGATAACAGCATTTTGTAAACTCGCGCTATATACATATTATACCAAGAAAAATTTTGAGCCAGGCATGTAAAATAGTTTTCTTGTAGGATCCCGTCAAAATCTCATTTTCGTGCAATTCGCAAAAAGCGGTTCTGGCTCATTGGAAACTTCCGAATTTTTCTGACGAAGGCAAGCTCTTTTTTTTTTTTTCGCGGAACTAAGAGAGAGAGAAATAGATGAAAAGGAAACGCAGGGAGGTTAACCTGGCGCGAGTGACTGCTGCTGTTGTCCTGGGGTCTTGGACAGCAAGATAGATCTTTTTCCAGCGAAATTAAAGGTGGTCGCCGGACATGCACCGACGTTCTTATCTGAACACACCCTGTTATACTTCGATCAGTCATAACCGAATCGACTATTATCGCCCGCGTTGATCCTTCTTGCCTCATTGGCGCCTCCATTTCCACTCCAGCATCTTCGTGGGAGCTTTGCGGCAGCTACGCTCTAGTGGCGGACTCTTCACTTCACAGAGCGCGACACGTCGGCTTCTGCGACAGATGCAGCAGTTTTGTTTGTCTGTCGCGCGACAACGGTCTGCCGCCAAGTGGAGGGCGCCTTTTGATCCTTCATAGTGTACGTCTTTTGATTCATTACAAAGGGAGCTCTAATTAACGTCCACAAATTAAATGTGACAAGGAGCACACACGAGCAGGTGCTGCTCTCTTCCTCGCGCGAGAGGGCAACCCGCCGTGGTGGCTATGGCCATTGCACTGCTATAGGCACAAGGGCGTGGGCTCGATTCCCGTGCGTGGCGGTTACCTTTCGATGAGGGTCAATTGCATGAACGCTCGGGCAACTACGTTTAGGTGCATGCTATAGAAGCCCGCGTGGTCAAAATAACTCTCGAGACCTCCACTACGGCGTGCATCGTAATCAGATCGTGATTGTAACATGTAAAACCCCAGAATTTAATCATTCAATCAAAAGGCGATAACACGACACAACTGCCGCAAATGTTAGCGCAGTTAGTTAAAGCCAGGTGGTGAGCGGCTGGCAACGATCGAAAGCAAAAGGAGAGAAACCAGGTATGAGCACGAGTTCATAAACCAACAGCGCGTTTAGCGAGCGAGCGCAACACCGATTGTCATCCGCGTGTGCTCTGCGTAGCAAATTAATTGGGGGGCATCGCGCGGAGGGCGGAAACGGGAAATCGTGACCTACGGCTGCCAGCAAAACAGAGCTCCCAGGGCCTTCGTTACAGGCGCGCTACGTGCGGACTCCGGCAGGAATAACGCGAGGCCTGCGCGACCCCGTTTCGTGCCTGTTCTCAGCCTTTCGGCGCTCGCATTGTTTGTGCGAGTCCTGCTGTCTGCGACAGCTGTTACGCTGTGATGGAAGCCACGCTTCACACCACTCCATTGTCAGACAGTGGCCGTCGCCTCGGTCACCTTCTTGCTTATAATTTGTTTCAGCCCGCTTTCACGATCATCAGCCTGTCATGTCCACCGCATAAATGAAGGCCTCTCCCAGTGATCTGTCACCCACCATGTCCTGCACGAGCTGGTTCCATTTTGTGCCTGCAAATGCCTTAATTTCGTCGCTCCTTCTAACCCTTTTCCGTTTTCGGCCGCGCTTCCCGTCATTCGGACGCTCTTCTTGGGCATCGGTTATCTGTTCTTCTCATGACGTGGCCTGCCCTATGAATATTTCGAGGTTCCTGCATGTACACCCGTTTCTTCTCCGGTTCACTCTGCTGTTATTCTATCTCTTCCGCCTTATTCCTAGAGTAACGCTTTATTCGGCTTTATTTGGCGCACCGCCTTGACTTTGTGTCCTTACTCCGCAGCAACGGCATTCCTCCACTCGATGAGCGTGCCACCACGCGGCTGAACCACTCACTGGTCGCGAAACCTGCACGCGCACAGTGAGCTTGCACGTGGCGAGCTGTTCCTTGCTGACATTGAATCGTTTTTCCCGCTCCCTTTCGATGGCCGTACAGCGGTAGGCGAGTCTGGTACTCGTCGCACATTGTAAAAGCGATACTTCCGAGGCTTCTCGCTCGTTTCTCACTGCACTCGTTTCCTGTTTTCCGACTGTATAGTTTAGCTGCGCTGACTTTTTCGGTTAGCATTTTCCCTTTTTTCTAAGCCTGCTTCCCCGTAAGTGACCATTGGCCTTTATTTTCTCGAAAGAAAGGAAGTGATGGATAACATCGCAGTTAATCCGCTGGATTCCTTAGTTGTAAACGCAGTTTGCACACCTTGCATTTATTCGTCTCGACGGAGTTAAGGCGAAATAATGGAAAGAGCGATTCCAGAATTTTTTTCGCTTATTTCCTTTTACGCAACCGTACTTGACTTTTCAAAATTATTCGTGTCATAAAGAGAGAGAGAAGCGGGAGGTGCAAGCCATCCGGCGTGAGAGCGAAGGGATAGCTTTCGCGGTGTAGACCTTGTTATTCTGGGGACGCTTTTTGATTAGCTGTATTGGTTATTGGTAACAGGTGCGTTTGATTGTTTCGATGGTCTACCCGCATTACAAACAATCTTAAGTACCCTTGCGAAGATATATTGTACTCGCTCGGAGATTGGCCCA